>NC_056729.1:915588841-915708841 GCF_019279795.1 Protopterus annectens
CATGCCTACTCAACTTGGCAGTCTTCTTTGAGAAGGCCACCAAAGCAATGGATGAAGGCAAAATCGTTACCACTGCCTACCTTGAACTGGCCAAGGCATTTGACTCAATACCACACTCTGGCATTGTTGGCAAATTCAAGAGGGTAGGTACAAACCCATATGTCACACAGTGGATAGCCAACTGGCTCACAGACAAGGCCCAAGAAGTTAGAATTGGGGAGTCCACCTCTAAAAAAGAGGTCAGTCACAAGTGGAGTCCCTCAGAGATCAGTCTTTGGACCTCTCCTTTTTGGCATTTACTTCTCAGAAGTCAAGGCCAATGTCACTGGTCTCTAGCTGACTAAATTTGCAGATGATTTCAAATTAGGAGCTGCCATTGAATCTCATACTGACACAAAAGTTCTCCAGGAGGGGCTGACACAGACAAACAACTGGTGTCAAGTCATGGACTAAAACTAAATTCCAAGAAATGCATAATAGTATCCTTTGGGAAGTCATCCATCCCTGGTAACTATCATATTGACAACACACCCCTTAGAGTTGACCCATTAGTCAGGGACTTAGGGACACACACAGATAGTAATCTAGTCTTGATCATCACATGTCTGGAGTGGTGAGGAAATCATTCTGTGTTGCGCAACTTATAAACAAAGGTATGGCATCTAGCTCCAAGAAAGTCATTGCTCCACTGTATTCAGCATTCATCAGACCTATCATCGAGTACAATGCCCCCTTTGGTATGTACCTAACCAGGCATATCCGACGAATGGAACGTCCACAGAGGTTCCTCACTAAAAGAATACAGGGCATAAGTAATATGTCCTATGCAGACTACCTCAAAGGCATATCCATGTATTCTGTCTCCTACAGGTTTTTGAGAGGAGATCTATGCCTGGCATACAGGGCATTGTCAGACCTCACTCTGATGGACCTCCTGCCTATCCACAAAACAGACAGTACCAGAATTACCCGTTCTAAAGACTTAAACTTTGCCTGTGATGTAAATAAGATCTGCTGGAGAGATAGGTATGCATCCCAGAAAGTACCCAGTCTGTGGAACAGGGTCCCCATCCATGTGAAGCAGAGTTCCTCCCTAATCCAATTCAAATGCAGCTTGGAAAATTGGATGGGAAACCTGAAATTCATCCCTGGTTTGGCACCTATGTCTCTGATGCAAACATGTAACCTGTAAATGGTTCATCTCCCAGGCCCCATGCATACACTTATCAAGTGTATCAGAACTTGTCAGAGATTTGGGATGCATGGCTAGGGTTAAAAAGGCCCTTGTGCGTTGTTAGCCTATGAACCTATTTATGGTAAAATGTTTCATTACAGGTTGCTGAGACAAATACCATCTGTCTCTTATGATTTCCAGTACTTCATCTTAGAATACTTCCAGGTAACCTTTCATAAGAAGAGAAATGGTAATTAAGTCTTATTCTGTCAACACTTTTTTGGTGAAAGTACAAAAAACAGTATTTGATTTGTATTTTAATAAGTGAAAGCAGCCTCTCTAGAATTTCTTGTTAAATCAGATCCAATTCAGAATTGACTTTAGTCTTTCACAACTATAAAGGAGCTTAGTTTCTTCATGATTGTAGTTCTACTTTTAAACCTTACAAAATGAATAGAATTGTTTTGAGGGTATTCTTCTTCTTTCGGCTTTTCCCGGTTAGGGGTCGCCACAGCGGATCACCTGTCCGCTCATGATTGGCAGTGGAGTTTTACAGTGTCGAGTTGCCAGCCCTGCGCCCAACCTTCCACAGAAGGCACACACACGCACTCACGCCTAGGGCCAATTTAGAGTGCCCAATCCACCTACAGCATGTCTTTGGGATGTGGGAGGAAACCAGAGCACCCAGAGGAAACCTACGTAACCACAGGGAGGACATGCAGACTCCACACAGAAGGCACCCCAGCCGAGGATCGAACCGGAGAACCTCTTGCTGTGAGGCAGCAATGCTAACCACTGCACCACCGTGGCCACCCTGTTTTGAGGGTATTACAGTGAGTAAAATCACTTTTCTTTTGTATTGAAAGAAAAGCAGACTTGGTTATAAATCTGTTGTACCTCTGAGATTGTCTATAAGATGTTTATTATATTGAAAGAGAACTTGATCTTCTGCTTTCCTTATTTATAATAGATAACTTCCTGCTACATATTCAGGGGGGGGGGTACTGAATGCTTAGATGGACTGAAGAAAATGATGTGCAAGTTTTTGAATGACACAGTGCTGCTATGGTGAATAACACCATGAATTGATTCTTTGTTGATAACTTAAGGAAAGTAGTTTCCAAGAACATTAGACTATTGCACTATGGACCTTAGAATATTGTGCTATGGTTAATTTATGAATTTGTAACATATATTGCACTGAAAGAAGAGATATTTTGCTGCATTGCTACTGCTCTAGATGGCCTGTAAGTTATCAGTCATGCTGAATGTTGTACTGATATTAGATGAGACTGGTAACCAGGTTAATGCACAATATAAGACAAGCTACTACAGTTCTAATGACCCAAATAGCCATCATGGCGCATACTTGTTACTAGAGTTCAGCAGCCTGATGACATTAGGGAAAAAGCTGTTACTAAATCTCGTAGTTCTGTAACTTATTCTTCAGAAGCTCGTTCCGGATTATAGATGCAGGAACAATCTGTAAGCAGGGTAAGTGCAGTCTTTAATTATTCCTCTGGCCCTGCAGAGACATCTGGATTAGTACAAGTCATGGATAAATGGTAAGGTGGTCTTGATGATCCTCTCAGCTGTCTTCACCGTTCTCTGGAGGAATTTGCTGTCAGAGGTAGAGCAGCTTCTATGCCATACTACAAGGTTGTTTGTCAGGATGCTTTCTATAGTACCTCTGTAGAAGGTAGTGAGAACTGTCAGTGGGAGATTCGCTGTCCTCGCCTTTTCAAAAAGTACAATCTCTGGTGTGCTTTCTCGGCTGTGGCATTTGTATTTGTGTTCCAAGACAAGTCCTCATCGATGTGCAGTCTCAGAAACTTTGTGCTTCTCTCTCTTTCCACTGTTTCCTCATTAATCGTAAGGGGGGAATGTTCCTTGCATTTTTTGTAGTCCACAATTATCTCTTTTGTCTTGTTCACATTTAGCACCAAGTTATTTCCACACCAGGTAATCAGTTGCTCCACCTCATCTCTATACACTATTTCATCGTCGTTACTAACGAAGCCCACCACTGTTGTGTCATCAGCAAAGTAGATAATGTGATTTGTATTGTACCTGGCTGTATAATTGTGTGTTAACAGGGTGAACAGCAAGGGACTTTTAACACTGGAGTTCCTCAAGGATGTGCACTGAGTGATGCTATTTGAAGAGTTATTTCCTGTGCGCACATTCTGAGGTCTGTAAGAAAGTGAGGAATCCAGTTACAAAGTGGAGTGTTGACACCAAATTGGAGTAGTTTTGTTACCAGATGAAGAGGGATGACCGTGTTAAAAGCAGAGCTGAAGGCGATGAATAGTACCTTTGCTTAGGTGTTTTTATTCTCAAGGTGTTCCAGGGATAACTGGGGTGCTAGAGAGATGGCATCTGCCGTAGAGTGGTTTGCTCAGTAAGCAAACTGCAGAGGGTCAAGATCAGCAACAGCCTAGATGTTATGGCATCCTTGACCAGCCTTTCAAAGCACTTCATCACTTTGGAGTCGTTTAGGCAAGATGGTGGCGACTTCTTTGGTAATGGAGTGATTGATGTGTCCTTGAAGCATTTCATAACAATTTGCTGACTGAGAGTTATTGAAGATATCCATCATGGACGTTTGTTAGTTGGACTGCGCAGTCCCTGAGAACTCGCCCTAGGATGTTGTTGGGCCCAGACTCTTCTTGGGTTAACTCTGTGCAATGCCCTTTGGACATCAGCTGCGTTGAGTGTGGGCATCTTCTCGTTATGGCCGATGGGCATTTTCTTCTTACTTAGGCAAGTGGTGATATGTTTTGAAGGATTTAATTTACTTGCTCAGGTCCACTTCCATTGAATTAGAGCTGAAGCTGTGTAAAGTACAAGACTTTGTTTTTGTGCCATAGGATAAAACCTGTTAGTTTGTGTATTTGTTTACTTATTTTTGCATCTTGTAAGGAATCTGTGATAGTGCTGCATTTGGTTAATTTTTAATCTGTTGCTGCTTATAGTAATGTCATAATGACATTTTTAACCAAGCTAGTTTTTCGTGTTATGATTTGCTCTGTATGCGGATATGCAGGAAAGGTTTAAGGTGTTGCTTACTGCAGGATCTAGTCACTTCTCTGCATGGCCTTGGCATTCAAACCTTTGTGACCCAAGTATTAGCTTATCGAAAATACATTTATTAAGTTGTTCTAGGAAAAGAAGAAATTCAAAAAAGAGAAGCCGTGGAGCATATCCCAGCAGAACTCATTTATGCAGACATGACCTAATTGATTTAGAACTCCACTCAGTTTGGTTTTGTGAAAGATAGGTCCTGTCTAATGAACCTAGTAAACTTGTTTGAAAAGATTACAGAGGATATCAACAGTGGTCATTCTGTGCACACTGCTTATCTTGACTTTGCCAGGGCTGTTGTAACTAGCTTCCCATGCTGATAGCCTTGAAAAATTAGAAAAACATAATGTAAACACCTGCATTGTCTGCTGGATTTGTAAGTTGGTTGGCTAACAGATCCAACGTTGTGAAAGATGTTGGTACCCTTGCTGAATGTAAAATTGTAACTATCGGGAAACCGCATATATTAGTGCTGAGCCCTCTTCTGTTTGGTGTTTATTTTGCTGGCATCCATTTCTGAGATGTGGTTTACCAAATTTTTGTCTGCAAGCTAGGTATTAATTACGGTTTCCTCACCCACTAACAATAAACTGCTTCAAAAAAAATTGAAATATGCGTTTACCAAGTGTATTGAAAATGGTCTAAAGTTAAATGCAAAAACAAACGAAAAAACTGCAGTGTAGTACCAATCAGCAGAAAAACTGTTCCCTGCTCATGTGTTATAATAGTACTCCTTTATAAACAGATACTGTCGTAAGACACCTGGATACTGACGTGAGCAAGCCTCTCATTCTATCATTATGGCTCCATCTTATTCGGGATGTCCTCCTTTCTGGCCCAGTTAATTTCCGAGTGATATCTTTACGCTCCAAAAAAGTCTTCTTACTGTTGTACTCTTCCATCATCAGACTTTTCATTGAATACAGTGCCCCCTTTGGTATGTACAAATACAGACATGTGACTCGGCTGGTGGAACTCCAATGATTTTTTAGCCAAAATAATTTAAAAGGCTTAAATACTTCAACTTTTCTGATAGATTAGCATAACTTTCCTGATACTCAGTAGCCTAATGGCTGCTCTGAGGTGACTTGCTTTTTGAGCCATGAAAGACCCTCTCCTATTTGACCTTCTGTTTCTTCACAAAATCAGTAGCTCTACAAACATCTGTACTAGCGGCCTAAAGTTACACAAACAAAAAAAAATGTGCTATTAAAGAAAAGGTTCCTAACTCATTTTATTTCCTTACAATGGTGTAAGTAACCACTAAAGGTCAGGTATAACCGTCTTTAAGGCTAGTCTTGGTGATCAAATGGTTAGACTAAAATTTACACCAGGGTTATCACGTATGTGTCTGCTTGGTTTGGGAGGAGAGCACTATTAGGTACCCATAAAGGGTTGCAACATTTTTACATGCGTCTGCTTGAAGGTGTGTTTAGCTGGGTTTGTTATTGTCCCTGTGATCCCTTGGCTAGTGATGTTTGTATGTAACGGAATAAAACTGGTGGAAGGGAGCAAAGCTGGTTTAAGTTGAGGGGGGAGGGAGAGGGGTATGTAAAGTGCTCAAGGTGTGATACATAGGTATAGCACATGGAGCTGTGGTGTTGGTGGATATGAGGTATGTAGGCTGGAGGAGCTTCAGAAAATATGATAGCTAGATTTAGGTTCATAGGTTCATACTAGGCTATCTGCCCTAGGGCATTTATAAGCCTAGCCAGAGTGTGTCTGGCTTTTGCCACCCCTTGGGATGAGAATACTATGCCCATTTAGGGTTTAGTTTACTGTGCCTCTGTTTAGTAGTGACACAGAGATGACCCCCGGGGTAAACCTACGATCTCCCATCCACTCGTCAAGATTTCTCTTGAAGAGAGTTAGTGAGGGGCTCTGCCTAACATGGACTGTGATTCTGTTCCAGAGTGTAGAGAGCCTCTGGGTTATGAATCTGTCCCTCCAGCACGTCCTATTTATTTCTGTGTTGAGGTTCAAATCTCTTGCTCTCATGGCTCTGATGGATTTGGATTTTCTGAGGTGGAGCATGTCCATTAATTCCAGATTGGACATGGCCTTGTACGTCAGGCATAGATCACCTCTGAGTAGGCAGTATGCGACTGAATAGAGCTGGAGTTTCTTCAGCCAGGCAGCATATGACACATGTTTGAGACCCTTTATCCTCTTGGTGAGGAACTTTTGGGGTCTTTCCAACTTCTGCAGGTGTCAGGTAAGATACATCCCAAATGGGGCATTATACTCAATCATGGGCCTGATAAGAGAAGAGTATAGGGGCACAATGACCTCTCTTGATCTAGATGTGAATCCCTTCATGATAAGGTGGGCAATATAGAAGGTCTTCCTAACCACCTTGGCAATGTGAGTGTCAAATGAGAGGTTACTGTCAACTTGGGTCCCTGATTACCTCTTCTGTACTTAATGGATTACCACCTATGTGGTGATTTGTGGGTACCTTGTTTTTCCCAAAGGGTATGACAATATATTTTTTGGCGTTCAGTTTAAGGCTATGGCTCTGGCACCAATTATCCGTTTCTATGAGGCCTCTCTGAAGGATGCTTGTGTCCGCTGGAGTATCAATTATGGCGCCCAGTTTGCAGTCATCTGCGAACTTTGTCAGCCACAATCCTCCTATGTTTGCTTGCACCTCGGAAAAATAAATGCCGAACAAGAGGGGAACAAGGACTGAGCCCTGTGGGACACCGCTTGTGACCGGCTTAGAGTCTGACATGGCTCCAGCAATTCTGACCTTGTGGGTTCTGTCCTTGAGCAAGTTTGCAACCCATCTTGTGACATATGGGTTTACATTTAAGCAGGTGAGTTTGTCTGTGATGCCCGAGTGGGGTATTGTGTCGAAGGCTTTTGCAAGGTCAAGGTAGGCTGTGTGAACTGCCTTTCCCTCATCAGTGGCCTTAGTGACTGTTTCAAAAAAGTCGACCAAGTTTCAAAAGGCAGGATCTGCCCTTGACAAAGCCAAATTGGGTAGGATCCAATGTCTGTAGGTCCCCAATGTCTTTGTTTGAGTTCCATAATGATCCTTTCCATAGCTTTGCAGACCAGGCTCGTCAAGCTTATGGGTCGGTAATTTCCAGGGTCCATAGAAGCACTGCCTTTGTGGAGTGGGACCACTGTTGCTGTACGCCACTCTTTGGGTACGTATCCTGTAGTAAGGCTAAGATTAAACAGCAGCCTTATGTGCGGGTTTAGTTCCTCTTGGAGTTCATGTAGCACGGAGTTCATGTAGCACGCAGCCCGGGACACTGTCCGGTCCCATTGATGCTGTGTTTTTAGCTTTAGAGAGGGCGGCTCTCACCTGGGCATCTGAGATGTTAGGGAGGCTACACTCTGCTGGGATAGATATTTCTCCTTTTGGGGGGGAGGGGGCGGAGAAATTTGCACTGAACCTGTCTGCCAGAATGTTGGCAATGTCTGTGGGTTCAGTGTATTTTGTGTCATTTTGGACTAACTCTGAGCATATCTGCGAGATGTTCTTCATCTCACATTGCTGCAGTCCTTACACTTGGGTAGTCCGCTGTCCTCGGTCGGCCCGAATATCAAAGTATAAGGCTGACGTCGGTCAAGGCGCATTTGACTGACATCAGGACGTCAGGGTACAAATGCGCATGACCGACGTCATATCCTCAGTCTTTTTTGCCGCATGGTCCGATGCAGAAGCAGCATTGCAAGTGCCGGTTGGCGTTCTGAAATTTTTCGATTTCGGAGTTTCAGACCGAGTCAAAGTTGGCTAAGTACCCGTTGGGGAATATTTTAGTTTTTCTTGCCTCAGTGGTTTACTGGATGTCAGTTAAAGTGAATAATTGTATTTCTTGTGGGAAACAGATACCGCATAGAGACTATCATACTTTGTGTATTCCTTGTTTAGGGCCTGAGCACGGCGTTGTTGGGTGTCGCTCTTGTGCTAGATTCAATAAGCACTATAAAGAGAAGGTTAGATTGTGCCAGGTTAGTCTTCGAAGCGGCGCAATTATAAAATGCCGTCGGATGCTCCGGCCCTTCTTCAAGAAGCGCAAGGACAAAGCAGTTAAGCCTAGGCTAGAAGAACCGTCCGTGCGGACGCCGGTTCTTTAGAGGTGTCGGTGGAGCCGGTGGTTCCACCGGAGGTTTCTTTGGGATCCCAGGGAGAGACTTTGTTATTGCAGGATGTGGCCTCTCAGGAGGCAGGTCAGGCTGATGGGGCTTCTCAAGTTACTATACTCCCCTCCCTTCCTAGGGTGGTTAGGCCCTCTCCATCTGTTTCCAAGGCTTCTCCCAGAGGCAGTCCAGGTTTAGCTTCAGTTGGTGTCACCCCTAGTTCTTCAGGAACTGTGCCTAAGAAGCATATGCTTAAAATGGCAGAAGATTTGATTACTTTGATTAGGGGTTCTTTGCCCCCTCCTGATAAGAGACCTAGGGTGGAGCCTGAGCTAGGGAGTTTTGAGCAGGCTTCGGATGTTTCAGAGTCTTCGGCTGAAGACTTGCAGGAGTATTCCCCTTATTCTGATTCTGATGTGGATGATTCTACTCCTTCTGCTTCTCCCCCTGAGGATTTTTCTTTTTCAGAAACTCTTCATTCCATGAGGGAGCATTTTAAGTGGGAAGGTCAGGACTTCTCTGATTCCAGGAAAAGGCTTAGGGAATTTTTGTTTTACCCCAGCATAGGCCTTTGGCTATACCTCCTGTTTTGGATGTGGTGGAAGATGTTTTTACAGAGGCTTCTCTTAATCCTGATTCTTTGCCTCCTGCTCCTGTTAAACCGGATGGGTATTACAGGGTGCCTGAAGCTCATAAGTATCTTTTAAGAGTCCTAGGGCAGACCCAGAAACTGTTAGTCAGGGGCCTAAAGGTGTTAAGGCTTCTGTTGTCAAGAATCCGGTTCCTACAGATAAAGAGGCCAGGGCCTTGGATAGATGGGGAAAGAAAGTTTATACTTCTTCCACTCTAGCTATGAGGGCTTTGAATTGCCAGTTTCACATGTTGAAATACCAAAACTATCTCCTTTCGCAATTGAAGTCTAAGGTTGATGCTCTGGCGGAAGGTATTGATTGTAAAGAGTTACAAGATTTAGTACATGTTTCTGAACAGGTGGGTAAGCATTCTTTGCAATGTGGTTTTGATGCTGTACAGGCCTCGTCTAGGGTGGCTGCCACTGGGTCAGTTCTTCGCAGGCACGCCTGACTGAGGGATCAGAATTTATCTGGCCATGTTAAAACAAGGATTTTAGATGCTCCTTTGCAATCTGATGTGTTGTTTGGTTCTCCTGTTGAGGCAGTTTTGAAGAAAATGGAAGACAAGGCTAAGTCTATGCAGACTGTTAAAGATTTTTTGCAGGTTCCGCCTCCAAAGTTTAGTAGAAATTGGCCTACTAAGGGGTGGACGTATCCTTCTTATGATTCCCAGTCTAGGGGTAGATCTAGACGTGGTAGGGGCAGAGCTCTTTCAGGCCTAGAACAGGGAGTTCTCCTGCTCAGTCTTCGGGTGAGGGCAGGGGTCAGTCCTTTCGTAAACAGACCCAATGACCTACCTTTTCAGCTGCCAGAGCCTTCTCGTCTGGCAGCTCCTTTGGGAGGAAGGTTGGCACTTTTCAAAGAAAATTGGAGTTTAATTACCCAAGACAGATGGGTATTGGATATCGTACACCACGGTTACAGGTTTTATTTCCATACCTTGCCTCCTTTCAAAGGCATGCCAGACGTTCCTCCTCAACAAAGAATAGAGGCTCACAAGCAAATTTCTCTGCTACTCCAAATAGGGGCCATACAGCCGGTCCCTATGCCAGAAGTGGGCCTAGGATTTTATTCTCGCCTGTTCCTAGTACCAAAGAAAGGGAACACGTGGAGACCAATTTTGGACTTATCTATCCTCAACACTTATCTGGACATTCCCAAGTTCAAAATGTTGACGTTACAGCAGCTTTTACCTCTGCTGGGCAAAGATCATTGGATGGTAACCTTGGATCTCAAGGAGGCTTATCTTCATGTTCCTATCAGACTGAGTTGCAGGAAGTATCTGCGTTTTCGAGCTGGGACTTCTCATTATCAGTTCTCTGCATTGCCCTTTGGCTTATCTACTGCCCAGAGTGTTCACGAAAGTTCTGGCTCCAGTGATAGCTTTCCTCAGGTTAAAAGGAATACAGATCTATCCTTATTTGGACGATTGCCTGATTCTGGCTCAAGGAAGGGACGAGCTTCTTCATCATTTGGATTATGTGATAGCAGTGCTAAGATGCCTGGGGTATTCTGTGAGCGAAATAAAGTCCAGTCTAGTACCCTCTCAGGACATGTGCTTTCTGGGTGTGAGACTGAATACAGCATCCCAGATGGCCTTTTGACCCCGGACAAACAAAAGAATCTTTCCCTTTACTTTCATCAGTTGTCTCATCAGTCCAGGCTGACTGCAAGGACAGTCCTTCAAGCCTTGGGGTTCATGGCATCTTGTATTCTGGTGCTTCCCAATGCCAAACTGCATATGAGGAAGCTACAATGGTATCTCAAAATGTATGGACACAGCACTGCCAGGATTTGGACACTGTCATTCAAATAATACCTTGCATTCAAAAGGAATTGTTGTGGTGGGCTCAGGAATGTCACCTAAACAAGGGACTCTCTGTGACCCGGCCAGAGGCGAGTCAGATTCTAACGACAGATGCCTCAGACAAAGCTTGGGGAGCTCATCTGAATGGAAAGTGGATACAAGACAAGTGGCCTGCCAGACTACAACATCTACATATCAACTTGAAAGAGATGTTAGCAGTCCAATTTGCATTAATAGCTTTCAAGGATTTACTTCTTCCAGGGCAGGTGTTGATTCTAACAGACAACACAACTGTCATGTGGTACATCAACAAGCAAGGCGGAACACATTCTTATCCTCTATGCAGGCGAGCAATGATTTTGTGGGAGACTGCTCTGTTTACAGCTAAATCTTCAGGCAAGGTTTCTGCCGGGAGCACAGAACTCCTTAGCAGATGTGTTGAGCAGACAAATTATGGATCCCCACGAGTGGAAATTGGATCCTCATGTATTTCAGAAATTGACAGTGTCATGGGGAACTCCAGACATAGATCTGTTCGCTTCTCCACTAAACCACCAGCTGCCAAAGTTTTGCACAAAAAGGTTTCATCCCACAGCTTGGAAAGTGGATGTTCTTTCTTTCAATTGGAGCAATCTTCATGTGTATGCCTTTCCGCCTCTGCCTCTCCTCCCAAAGGTACTACTAAAGGCCAGACAAGACAAGCCAAGGATGATTTTGATAGCTCCAGATTGGCCCCGACAGCATTGGTACCCATTACTGAGAAGCCTGGTACGGAAGCCTCCATGGCCTTTGCCTTCGATTCCACACCTGTTGTCTCAGGAGGACAGTCATTTGCTCAATGTCAAGCTTCACTCTCTGCACCTAACAGCCTGGCATATTCTGTTTTGAACCATAGTGGGCCTCCACTTCCACAGCAAGTTTTGAATGTTATTTTGGAAGCTAGAAGGCCTAGTACAAGGAAAGTGTACGCAGATAAATGGAAGAGATTTTTATTTTGGAGTGCAGCAAAGGATTTTGATGTTTCTGAGCCTAATTTAAGTGTGGCTCTTCAATATCTTACTGAGTTACTGGACAAAGGTTTGTCCTTCTCTTCTATTAAGGTTCATGCTGCAGCAATTTTGGCTCACTATGATTGTGACCCACCATTGTTTTCTCATCCTTTGTTCAAGCAATTTCTTAGAGGGGCAAAGAATATAAGACCCCCACGAAGAGCTCCTACTCCTGCTTGGGATCTCAATTTTGTGTTGGAGAAACTCACTCTACAACCTTTTGAGCCTGCAGCTACTACTGAATTAAAGTTTTTATCATGGAAGACTGCTTTTTTGTTGGCTATTACCTCTGCAAGAAGGGTTTCTGAGTTGCAGGCCCTTATGGCGGTTGAGCCCTTCTTAATTTTCCATAAGGATAGGGTATCTTTACGTACTAATCCTTCCTTTATGCCTAAAGTGGTTTCTAGTGTGGCTTTAAACCAAACTATTCATTTGCCTACTTTTATGCAAATCCCCAAAATAAAGGGGAAAAGATTTTGCACACTTTAGATGTACACAGGCAGTTGCGATATTATTTGGACAGAACTAAAGGGTTCAGGCAGTCTCAGCAGTTATTTGTTTCTTTTGCTTTGAGTTCTCAGGGCAAGCCTGTGTCAAAACAAACTATTTCTAAGTGGATTGGGTTTTGCATTGCTTTCTGTTATTCCCATCATGGCAAGGAGATTCCAGCTGGGATTAGGCCTCATTACACTAGGGCTACTGCCACTTCGACAGCTTTTTGAGGGGGTGGCAACTAAGGATATTTTGGAGGCAGCTACTTGGAGTTCAGTGCATACTTTCTCTAGGCATTATCACCTACCACTTTACTCTAAATCCAGGGCTGGTTTTGCCACTGCTGTTTTGCAGGGCATTTTGGCAGCTCCTGCTTCCTTATAGTTTGGCCATCCTCCCTTACCTCTGCTTTGGGATTCTACCCAAGTGTAAGGACTGCAGCAATGTGAGATGAAGAACATAGTACAGTTTTGTACCTACCATAAATGTAGATATTCAAGATCCACATTGCTGCAGTCCAATTTACCTCCCTCCTTCCCTCTGTAGTTAGAGGCGGTTGTGTGGGTTGGGTTGTCAATATGATGTATATTGTATATATTGTACATATTTTTAGTGCTAGGATGGTTGGTTGTTTGTTTGCTGTCTTTTGGTTTTGACCTTTATTTTTAGGGTCTTCTGACATCTGGGGCAAGAAAAGACTGAGGATATGACGTCGGTCATGCGCATTTGTACCCTGACGTCCTGATGTCAGTCAAATGCGCCTTGACCGACGTCAGCCTTATACTTCGATATTCGGGCCGACCGAGGACAGCGGACTACCCAAGTGTAAGGACTGCAGCAATGTGGATCTTCGAACATCTACATTTATGGTAGGTACAAAACTGTACTTTTCCACCCAGGTTTCTAACATAGCTAAAGAAGGCCTTGTGATTGTCTTTTGTGTCTTTTGCGATTTTTCTCTCAAAGTTGGCCTTGGATGATTGTATGAGTGATCGTAGTTTTTTGCTAGTACTGATCAGAGATGCCTTCCCTTTTAGGGATTTTGCTCTGTCATGTAGTAGCTTCCTCCTCCTGTTGTAAAGTTTGTTAATGGCTGGGGTCCACCAAATAGGGTGCCTGCCTTTGGGGGAATGGGTCTTGGTTTTATTAGGGATTGCATGATCCATGCATTCTTGAAGGTGCCCGTAGAAGGGATTTATAAAGGATTCAGCGGTGTGGGTTGTGGTTTCCACTGGCCCAGGGCCCTTGAAGGATACCACTTCAGTCTTAAGAAGTGTGAAGTCGGCTTTTGAGAAGTTCTTCACTGTGGTCTTTTGTGCAGGAGGTGGGGGCGGGATGTGGATTTCCAGTGAGATTAATTTATGGTCTGATCTCACCAATGAGGGGTATACTTCCGGTGTGGAGCATTTTGTCCCCATGTTTGTGATGATCAGGTCTAGTATATTATCTCCTCTTGTGGGAGTGGTGACTAGTTGTTCCATCGCATTTGAGTTTATGAATTCTGGGAACCTTTGGGCTAGGGTGTTGGGGCTTGAGTAATGTTCACACTCTATGTTTGGGTAGTTGAAGTCTCCCAATATGATGGTATTTGGAGAGACATTCATACTCTCCAGTGTCTTCAGGAAGGCTGAGTGGGGTTCCTGAGTTTGAGAGGGTGGTCTGTAGCATGCTACAACCTGTAGGGCAGTTTTGCCTATGGTTAGTTGCACCTGGATGGTCTCCGATGCTTCGTGCGTTGCCACTAACCTGGAGGTGTGGGTATCTTTGATGAATATGGATACTCCCCCTCCTTTTGTGGTTCGGTCCAAGTTTTAGGGCCGGAAAGCATGATAATGAGGTAAAACCTGGTAGTGCTGGGGTGCTGTCAGGAGCCTTGAACCAGGTTTCAGTCACTGCACAGACATCGATGTTCTCCATACTGAGGAGGGCTTCGAGAGCGTGCATCTTGAGGTTTAGACTTCTGGCATTGAGCAGCATTACCCTTAGTTTTTTTTCACTTGTGTTTTCTAGGGAGGTGGGTTTGTCTTTTGAGCCTTGCCTAAAAAAGGCACTATGGGGGTGGCAAGAGCCTTGGCCAATATCCGGAAGCCCAGGGGAGACAGGTGCAAGCTATCCCTTGCAAAGCAGCGTGGCTTGTCAAGCATGTCATCCCAAGCAGACAGACATTGGATCCCCTTAGAATGACACCAGTAATTAAGCCAATTGTTAAAGCTGATCATTTTATCTTTGTACTGTGGCATCATTGTTGGTGAGGGTAAGATGCTGCTCAGGGTCATACAGGCCTGGGCTACATAATCAGAGAGCTCCTCTATGTCTCTCTTCATGTAGTCCAGGGAGGTACGTCTCAGGTCATTCACACCGGCATGGACAATGACTGAGTCATATTTGTACTTGCTTTGGAGTGACCGGAGTGCTTGTGTTATGTGGCAGATTCTAGCGCCCAACAGGAAGCTTACTGTAACCTTTTCCTTGTTCAGTCTGGTGAGCGGGACGTCAGTGTGTCTGACTATGGAGTCACCTATTACAAGTGTATCTGGCACGTTGTTTGGCCTTAAGGGCTGTGACTGTTTAGCACACTGACTTTGTGAACTATGCGTTGCATGTGCTATGTCTTGAGGTAGTGGTCGTTGGGTGTCTGCTTTGGAGGCCTCTGTTGTTTTGGTAGATTTTTAATCAGAGCCTCCGAGTATGTTTTTGTGTGTTTATGTGTTTGGTTTGCAGTTGTGATAGGTCTATGTGAGACTGGGTTTGTGGTGTGCGTGGTTACCTTCTCCTCCTGACTGGTTTTGCCAGTACTGAGTTCAGAGAGCTCAGCCTCCAGTTTGGCTATATAGTTGCATCTCTCACATATATTTGTATTTGTTGGGAGGAGGAGAGGGTTGTCTGTGTACGAGACAATTGTAACATTGCCTCAAGATTCCCAGATTCACCAGCTGAACAGGAGAGGACACCAGCAACTGACCATTCGACATGCTAGAATAGTGTAAAGGATTGCTGTGTAACTGAGTCAGAAAGGACCTATAGGGAAATGGGTACTCAAGGGGATTTAGGTGAATGAAGTACTTTCTTTTTGTTTGAGTGCTTTACCTGTATAAAAATGCTTTAGGAGCAAGTGCTGGGCTTTTCAGATAGAGAATAGACTGTTTAGATTGCAAGTAGAGCAGTTCTAAGGGAAAAATTGAAGAGCAGACTTTGCAGAGCCAGAAATAGTTTAAACTTCATTAACCGGCGCTGCTCTATGAGCAACTTCGCGCTAAAGCGAGCTTTATAGCAGGGGATTGAAAAGAGCTAGGAAATGGCCCAAAACAGCCAATAAACTACAAGTTGCCTGGCTGGAACCACTCCTTTAGGGATAAATAGGATGCTCAGTGCTCCCCACTCCCACTGGTGAACAAAGAAGCTTCCCCTTATCCAAATAAGGATATGGACAACACAGGAACTATGACACAGCCCAGGGATCAGTAAAATCTGAAGACTGGACTATTCTAGTTCAGTAAAGGCGGGAAAACAAGGATTTTTTTTGTTTTTTTTTTGTTTTTTTGTTTCAAACAGACAAAACGATACAGTAAATGCTTTAAATCGGCTAGCACACTTGAGTGTGTTAGCCTAACAGTTAAATTAAGCAAAAAACAAACTTTGTAAAGTGCAAACAGTTCAGAAGCAAACACAAATACAGTAGATCAGCTTGCAGAGCTAGTTTAGTAATATGAAAATGCTTTTAGACGAAAAAGAGTCGAAATACAGCAGGCAAAAAAGAAAGCCAGAAAAATACTTATAAATCAAAGGAAAGTCACTCTTTCACTCTCTGCTTATTGTAGAAGTCTGCAGGACACCACGAGGAGCTGTGCTGAGTCGTATACAAGCACAAAAGCGCGCTAAAGCGGGCTTTATAGTAGGGGGTTGAAAAGAGCTAGGAAATGGCCCAAAATGGCCAATAAACTACAAGTTGCTGGGCTGGAACCACTCCTTTAGGGACAAATAGGCTGCTCAGTGCTCCCCACTCCCACTGGTGAACAAAGAAGCTTCCCCTTATCCAAATAAGGATGTGGACAACACAGGAACTATGACACAGCCCAGGGATCAGCAAAATCTGAAGACTGGACTATTCTAGTTCAGTAAAGGCGGGAAAACAAGGATTTTTTTGTTTTTTTGTTTCAAACAGACAAAAAGATACAGTAACAAACAGTAAATGCTTTAAATCGGCTAGCGCACTTGAGTGCGTTAGCCTAACAGTTAAATTAAGCAAAAAACAAACTTTTTAAAGTGCAAACACTTCAGAAGCAAACACAAATACAGTAGATCAGCTTGCAGAGCTAGTTTAGTAATATGAAAATGCTTTTAGGCAAAATACAGTCAAAATACAGCAGTCAAAAAAGAAAGCCAGAAAAATACTTATAAATCAAAGGAAAGTCACTCTTTCACTCTCTGCTGCTTGTAGAACTCTGCAGGACACCACGAGGAGCTGTGTTGAGTCGTATACAAGCACAAAAGCGCGCTAAAGCGGGCTTTATAGCAGGGGGTTGAAAAGAGCTAGGAAATGGCCCAAAACGGCCAATAAACTACAAGTTGCTGGGCTGGAACCACTCCTTTAGGGACAAATTTAGTGTTTGCGTAGAGGGCAGAAAGATGTTGAGAAGAACTGAGGAGGTAAATATAGGCAAGAATGGTGGGAAGATAAAAGCAAATGCATTCAGGGAACTACTGGCACATGGAGCTAAAGACAGGACAGCTAATAGCAGCAGGTATACAAGAAATAGGCAGGAGGCAAGGATAAAAATTGTATGGTGGGGCAGAGGCAGGCAGAAGAGGATAGATGAGGTGAGAGAAGCAACCAAGGTGAAACCTGGTATTTTTGATTGGTTGGCTTAGGTATATTATTTCACTGATCAAAGGGCAATCACTTGATTTCCATTTTCTCATAACTTTATTGGATAGGATCAGAATTAAAGTCAACAAAGAATACTTACATTTGGCCCACTTTCCTGTTTTTCGATTCCGTAGCAGAATATATTACCAGTGTAAGGAATGTTCACACTGGGCACAAATCTAACAACAAAGTGTTGCAGTCAGAATGCAAATAAATTCAGTTTTACACAAATTTGCAAAAAGATGTGCAGCCATGTGGTACCTGTCACGTTGACACTGCAGCACCAGCAAGCATCATACCAAAGGACACGTGTTTCAGATGCTTGGGTTGTCAAATATTTGTGTAAACCTTTCCATCGTAAGATTCTAAAAGATTCTAAATGTTCAGGAAAGAGTGGCATGCCTTGCGGCTAAATGTGTACTCCTACACATTAGAGCATTATTTCACTTATTCAAAAGCCTCCCCAGTTTTCATCCAAACACTTTTTAATCAATTATTGTATTAACTTGTTTTTAAAGCATACTAACCACTTTTCTACTGTATTAACTGGTTTATAAAGCCAGCTACTGTGAGACTACTTGTCCAAAAGGAAGCTTTCCCCTTCAGGCTCTCAAGTATGCACTTTGCACTCCTATAAACTAAATAAGTTGTTATTAACAGGTCTATCTCATGAAAGTTGGTCTCCACATTTTTAGTTTGTGAATATCTGGTCAAAATGTTTTTGCTTCAGTTATCCCTTTACACATTGCAAGCAGTCCCACTTTCCTTCTTTTTTTTTAAAACCGTTTTTAGAAATGTCTGTTTGTTTTTATTTGAGAAAGGAGTGCAGGAAGAAAAGGGAGATAGAAAGACTGACCAGGCTAAGAAAGACTGACCAGGCTAGGAAGGAATACTGGTTGGCTAACAAAGAAGCTAAGAAAGAAGTTGCAGTAGCAAAGAGCAAGGCATCGGAGGCACTCTACCAGCTTCTGGAAAGTGACTCAGTAAGTGGCACAAAGAAACTATATCAGGTTGCAAGGCAAAGACAAAAATGTAAAGAAGATGGCCAGACACGCTTCATAAGGGATGCCAACAACAACCAGCTCACCAGTCCACAGGACATCAAAGGCAGATGGAAGGAGTATTTCCAGCAGCTTCTGAATGAAGAAAACTCCACAGACGCTGTACTGCCCCAGAAACAACCTATGATGAAGAAGTAAGAACAGCAATGAGGAAAATGAAGTTAGGGAAAGCAGCAGGCTCAGATGAGGTCACAACAGATATGATAGGTGAGAAATGGCGTCTGAGGGTACTAATGGCAGTGTGGAGAAAAAGGTGTATCCCAGTTGACTGGAGAATAAACATACGTATGCCAGTGTACAAAAACAAAGGCGGCATCTACAACTGTGGGCAGTACAGAGGCATCAAACTTGTATCACATTGCATGGAAGTTCTGGAGAGGGTGATTGATAAAACAGATATGCAAAGTAGTAGACTTGTAAGATGGGAGATGAGAAGTTTGGATTCAGATCAGAATGCAGCACAACTGACCCAATGTTTGCAGTGAGACAGATACTTGAGAAGAAGCAAGAGATGAGGAGAGACTTCAACTGGACATTCCTAGACTTGGAGAAAGCATATGCCAAGGTCCCAAGAAAGCTGATCTGGGCAGTGCTGTTTGAAGTCACAGAAACATTAGTAGAACTAGTGCAGGCTATGTACAAGGACCCAATGACTGAGATACGTACAGTGTTCAGCCTCACAGACGGGTTCCCAGTGGGAGTGGATGTATGCCAGGGTTCAGCTCTGAGCCCACTGCTGTTCATGTAGTCCGTCACCTGTATGAACAGCCCACTGCTGTTCATACAGGTGATGGACTACATTAGCAAACAGGTTGGACGCAACATATCAACAAAGTTGCTGTATGCAGCTGATGTGGCATTACAGGCTGACTCTGAGCTAGAACTTCAGCAAAGGATAGGAGAATGGAATGCAAAACTGAAGGCACATGGGATGAAACTAAGCACAGATAAGATGGTGGTAATGGCAGCAAATTGGGGAAACCAAAAGAAGCTGAGAATAGAGCTAGAAGGGAAGATTGTGGAACAGGTAAACAGCTTCAGGTGTCTGGGAGGGGTGGTTGAGGAGAAGGAACGTCTGAATGAAGAGTTCAAAGCTAGAATCAAAGGGGCTGCAAACAACTGGCTTGGTGTCAGGTGTATTCTGACAGAAGGATGCCAAAGAAGCTGAAATGTAAGGTGTGCAAGACAGTGGTGTGACCAGTACTACTGTATGGTACACAAACCTGGGCAGTAAAGGTAGAAACAGTTGAAGCTAGAGGTGATGGAAATGAAGTGCCTGAGAAGGGTGGTAGGATGCACACTGTAGGGCAGACGAAGAAATGAGGACATAAGAGCAGAAACCAAAGTAGCTCCAATTGAAGAAAAGATCAAAGAGAACAGATTACAGTGGTTTGGACACGTGCAGAAAAGCAGAAGACAATCTGGTGAGGAAGATTTGGGATAGACAGGAAAAAGGTAAGAGGAAGTAAGCACGTTCAGCAAAGATGTGGATGGATTGTGTGAAAGAAGATCTGCAACAGTCAGGCATGGGTGCTGAAGAAGGCAGGGGTGTGGCACTAAATCAAGAAAGTTGGTGATGATAAACGCGATACCCCCGACCCCATGTAGAAAAAATGGGAAAAGGGGGGCTGCTTATGTTGATTATTGTGTTTGTTAATCAGGGTGGAGTACTGATTCAAATGGAGTTTTGTACTTCAGAACCAGGTAGCACAGACTGGTAAATTTGATTTGCTCAGAGGGATACAGTAGGCAGATAGAGACACAGGCAGTCAAACCCTGAACCACAAGAAGCAGCTTGTTTATACTTGTAGCCTTAATCCTCTTTGCCAACTACTAGACCAGGTGCATGTTGGTGTCTTTGTTGGAGAGAAATGAACCCAGAGTTTAGTAGATAAAATTAATTTTGCCTAAAAATTTTAGAGGTTAGTACCAGATTTTTTATTTATATTGGTGTGCAGCTTGACTAGACTCTGAGTGGTAAAAAGTAGTGATGGACAGTTGGGCCAATCTTCTCATCTTTTTTTTCTGGTAGGGGGTTACTGTATTACTTCCTGTACTGTTTGAATCTATATTGAACATGTTAAATAGGGATGTGCTTGATGTTAGGGCCCTGGAGGTCCTTTATACCCCCATAAGTAGTAAGCTGACAACAATGAAAGAAGATCACCATTTGTGCAAATGGATATGGTGGTCTGAAAATCGTTCAGTCTCTCAGTAACCATGGTTTAGCTGTCACAAGAATTCATTGTTTTATTAGATGATCACTGGACAAGAGGTATTTCTTCTGTTGACCTTAATCTGGAAAAATTCAAAGATGGACCATTTATCTCGCATTTCAGTTCTTGACTACCTAATAATTGAAGAAGGTCACTCTATGCACTGTATAAGAATAAGCAGGGGAACATTTTTATTTATGTATTTAACATTTGTTTACTGGGAAAGTCTGACTTGTAACGAGCCAGTTTTCAGCAGAGGCCCAGGCAGAAACGCCCCAGATGCACGTCTTTGTAATGTGGAAGGAAGCCAGAGCACTCAGACAAAACCCACAAAAATGGAGGGAGGACATGCAGACTCCACACAGAAGGCACCCCAGCTGAGAATCGAACTGGAGAACATTTTGCTGTGAGGCGACTATGCAGACCGCTGCACCACTGCACTATCCACAGTTTCCCTCCTTCAAAGAGTAGTTAGTTGTATGTAAAGGAGTGCATTTATTTAGTTTTAGTAATTCTCTTTTGATCAAGATGACTGCAGTTCTATGAAATGTGACTCAATCCTTGTGATGGCTAATGAGGGGGTTATGTGTTACAACAGCAGGGCAGAGTGCGTCATACCTCCCTATGCATTTGTCGTCTTATGTCATGGTGGCTGGTATTCTGATGTCTAATAGAGTTTTTTCTTTTGGTGGTGGTTATATCCTTCAGAAAGGCAGTAGACTTTCCACCAAGACATCTTGTCTGAATGGAAAAGATTTACCTTACAGCACTAGGAGTCGGACCTTTCCTAGCTTATGAGTTGTGACAGATTGTTGACTTCACTTCTAATCTACTTGGCCCAGGTTTGACCCTTTCTTCCACCAGGTGCATTGTTCATAGGAGGTTACTAGACAAATGGCCCTAGGGCCTTTTCAAGCCTAGCTGTTTAAAAAGACTATCCTAATTAACCATACTTAGATGGTCGTTGTTAGCAGAGTGATTCTCTGATGAGCACCGAATCCCCCTCTCCATAGGGACATAGGTGACACCTGTGGGATGAATTTCTGGTCACCCATCCAATTGTCAAGGTTGCACTTAAGTAGGGTCATTGAGGAGCTCTGCTTCACTTGAAGTGGGAGCTTATTTCAGAGGAGTGGCAGTCCCTGGGAGATGTATCTGTCTATCCAATATGTTAATGTCACAGGCTAGGTTAAGATCCCTGACGCAAGTGACTCCTGTCCCATTTGATTTGCAGATGTGCAGCATTTCCATTAGGGCAGAGTCAGAGACTGCTCTTTTGCCCAGGCACAGGTCACCTATCAGCAGCCTGTATGATACAGAGTACAGTGACAGGGCTTTCAGTCTTTTCATCTAAGTCACATTTTGGAGGCCCTGGATTCTCTTGGTTAGAAACCTCTGTGGTCTCTCCAGTCGCTGCAGATGTCTGATGAGATACACACGGAAGGGAGCATTGTCATCTGACAAGGGTCAAGTACAGTGGAGTTATAACTTCCTTTGTCTTGGATGCGATGCCCTTATTTATGCGATGCACAATGTAGAAGACTTTAATTACAACTATGGACACATGGTGATCGAAATTTAGATTGCTATCAACCTGTGTCCCAAATCTCACACCACTGAGTTTGAGCTTAGAGGGGTGCTATATATATCATAATTAGCAGGGGCTACTTCTTTGCCAAAGGGAATAATGAAGCATTTTTTTGCATTTAGTTTTAGTCGTGACTTTGGCACCAGTCATTTGACTACGTAAGGCCCTTCTGTAATATGTTTACATTGTTGGGGGACTCAATGATTGTGCCCAGTTTGCAGTCATCTGCAAACTTGGTAATCCACAAGCCATCTACTTTCACCTGGACATCAGAGAAATAGATTCAAAAACTGTATTGGGTCCAGCACAGATCTGTGTGGTACCCCACTGGTAACTGGTCTATTGATGAAAGTCGACTCCGCAACTTTGACCGTGTGCATTCTCTTAGTGAGCCAGTTGGCTACTCATCTGGTGACGTATGGGTTAATCCTAAGCTCTGATAGTTTCTCAATGATCCCTGAGTGGGGGGGTTGTGTCAAAAGCCTTGCTAAGTCAAGATAGGCGCTATGCACTGCTTTGCCCTCATTCAAGACTTTGGTTACATTCTCAAAGAAGTCCTCCATATTTAATAAGTAAGATCTACCCTTGACGAAAACAAGTTGGGTTGGGTCAAGAGTTTGAAGGTCGCCTATGTACTTGTTGATAAGGTCCATGATTCTTTCCAGGGCCTTGCAGATGAGGCTAGTTAGGCTTGTGGGTCGATAGTTTCCTGGGTATGTTGAAGCACCCACTTTGCACATGGGGATTACGGTTGCTGTTCTCCACTCTGCCAGAACAAAGCCAGTGCTCAGGCTATAGTTAAAGCTCTGCCAAGTGGCTCCATTAGGTCTTGTTTTAGTTTGTTTAGTAAGCAACCTGAGATGTTATCTGGTCTTCATAGAGGCTGTGTCTTTTTGGCATTGGAGAGCGCTTGTATGACCTGTTCTTTGGAGATGCTCTGTAGAGGACTGGTGTCAGGAATGCTTTGGGGTATGGCTGGTGTGGACAGTGGGGTAAAATTATTGTCAAATCTGTCATGTAGCAGGTTGGCAGTTATCAGGTTCAGTGGGAGTTGTACTGTCCAATGTAAGTTTGGCCCATTTAGGCTCGGAACTAGCCTTAGAGGACTTTACAAGATATCTGATTTGGTTGTTCAAGCTGTGGAGGGTATTATTCCTCTGAGTAAGTTCTGTCATGTTCTTAGATATCAGTTTCTTTTTTGTTCTTGTATAACTTATTTGTACTTGCAGTCCACCAGGCTGACTTGTTTTCTCAGAAGGACCTGGTTTTAGTCCTGTCAGGTACAGCTGAGTCAGTACATTTGTTTAAGTGGCTGTATAGGGCATTTCTATACGCTTCTGCATAGGAGTGATTGTTGGCTGTGTTAGCAGGGGCTTAGAAACCTTTTATACCATTGCTTAGTAGGCTATAGTTTGCTTTAAGGAAATTTTTCAGTTTTTTTGCTTTGTTTTTTTCAGCTTCCTTAGAAAGCTTACCGTGGGTTATTTTCCTTTTGTCAGGTTATTCTTTAAGGACATATTGTGTCCTAAACTTTCTATGAGGTTTGTAGTTCCTCTGTGCACTTTCAGTTGACTCCCTATTGAAATGTCGGCACTCAAAATGCCGAATGCCAACATGCTGAAAAAAGTCCGAAAACCCTGAAAAAGACCGAATATTGAAGATCACTCTTCTCCTTTAATCTTCTTTTTTGTAGGGGGTGAGCAAGCTCCCCTACATCTCTTTTATGCCGAGCTTGTATATACCAACTCCACTTTCACCATAACTCTGAGAAAAGGGAATTTTTATGAAAAATGGCCATCTTGGACTTTGTATATATGTCTGTTTCAGCTCTGCAGTCCCACTGTTTCAGGACTTGCCCTAGTAGGACCTACATTTCAAATGGTTACCCTTTTGAATTTTATGTAAGAAAAAAGTCACCTTCTCTTCCCTTAAAATTCATTTTCCTGTAGCCCTGCTGCTGGCATTCACTTTAGACATCATCATACTTTCAGGCCTTGTCTTCAACCGTAGTGTTTCATTAGAGTACCAAAACTTTGTTTCTCAGTCAGTTTTTTATGCTAGAGGTCAGGTCTTGCACTGTATTGATCCGCTTTCTGAATTTTTGCCTTCTTCAAATCATTATAGATGGTGGACCCTAGGAAATAACTTGGATGTACATTTTTAGAAGTGAAGACTTTGGGAGTATGATCAGCTATTTGTTTTCCTTTACATTTAATTTTGGTTATGCTGTCATTTTTGAAGCAGTTTCTTAGCTGTTTACTTATTGTCCAATAAATCGAATGATGATGGTCCTTGATATTTTAAGTGCCTACCCATCAGTTATGCAGGAGGAAAGAAGACAGATTGTAGAGGAATATTTCTGTAATTTAGAAAAAAAATATCAGATGAGTTTGTGTGTTCACAGTTCTTTTTGAATGGTTCAGTATGTGAACCATAAGTTTTCTTGCCTTTTACCTCCAGTAAAGTGCATTCATAATTCTCATGGTTTCTAAAAGTTATGAAATTCTTGCTCACAGATTGAGAGTCTTTATCTGACACTACCTTTCCTGGAACGTCTGGTCTTGTAGGTTATTGATTTCATCACAGTAGACACCCTTGAGTGCTCATGTCGCATAGTTGCACAGTTTCCAAAACTTATTGACTAGTAATTTACATTAATAAGAAAATCTGCATCTTTATGGCAAAATAAGTCAGATACTACTTTATTCCAGTGTAAAGGTGGAATATCACAAGATGATACTTCTTTGGTTTTGTTCTGACTTAATGTGCGTGATCCTTGGGTCTGTATCACTTAATCAAAACCACTAACGGTTGAATCCCTATTCATCAAACCTTTTTGTCTAAACCACAAACCACTGAATGGACTTTTAAACAAAACTTTTCCCATGGTAAAACAACGATAGGCCAACCTAGCGACCATCAATAAAAAAACAAATTTTAAAACCTTACCCAGGTGGGGGCTGTTCCTCCACACCCCACCCCCAACTAAATATACCAACTCCAGAATCGCACTACAGTGAGAAAAAGGACAAATTCCAGATGGTGGCCAATCGTTGCTTTGCCCTATGAAAATTTTCATTTAAAGTCTGTTTGATGGTTTATGGTTTCCACAAAAAGGGTTTGATGAATAGGGATTCAATTGTTAGTGACTAAGTGGTATAGACCCTGATCCTTCACTATTTTTAACCATTTGATCTTGCTTGTTCTCATTCTCCTCTTCACTAGGACTGAAGCAGACTTCCAAGATGGCTGCACATTGAGTAACCGCTTAACTCTAGCTCTTTGTATGAAAACATAAACTCAACATAGAAGACCAGTAGATTTGTTTGTTTTTATGGGTAAATTTCAGTAACTGGCTACTACGTGTACTGCTTGGCTAACAGGAAAAAAGAAATACAGAGAACCTGGAAAAAATCAGCTATGAAAAGTGTGGAAGAAACACTGACTGGGGAAAGTTCTGCAGCTGTTCAGCACGAAGCTGGGCAACCTCCAGACATGACTTCCAGTAACCTACAGGAAGATACAAGACAACTGCACACAAACCTGGTTAAAATAAATGAACTGATGGAGTATCCCAGTACAAACAACAAAAGGCTGGAAAAAATAGAAGAAGTTTTAAACAGATATTCAGATGAAGGTGATAAAGCTGCAAAAATCAGAAGTTGAAATGAAGAAAATGCTGGCTGAATGAGAGACTGCTCAGGAAGAGATGTTTCAAAAACTAATAGAATTAGAGGACAGAGCATGTAGGGAAAACCTGAGGTTTTCAGCTGTACCAGAGAAGTTGGAAGAAACAGACTGCATTAATTTTATGAAAGCACAAATGAGCAACTGAACTCCTGTTGTACAAAAGGGCACATCATGTGTATGGTCCAAACCTGGCTATGAGAAAGCAGCCTAGACCTTTAATGGGAAAGATGCAATCCTACCAGCAGAAGGAGATGATTCTGACATAACTGTGGCAGAAGGCCAAAGTACTAAAAGTGGGAGACAGCTGAGTGTTTGCGGAGAATGTGGAGAATGAATACTCATGGCAAAAGAGGAGTAAGTTCCTTCCACTATTCAGGAAACATTAATACACAGGTGTGAGAGTCAAAGTGCTGTACCCAGCTATCTAAGTTTTTCTTCCCTGGAGGGACGAAATCATGTTTAATGAAGTACAAGCTAAGGAGGAAGTACAAAAATGTGTCTAACAAAAAGTGAGCTGTGAAACAGAAGGAGATGCTGCTTCTTGTTTTTCTGGTAATCAAGACCACAGAGAGACTTTGTGAAACCTTTTCCACTGTTTCAACAGAAAATGTTGGCGAGAAAAGGGAGCATGAGTGTTGACTAGAAGAATCGAGTATGGTGGAAATGAAGCAAAAGAAGGATTTGAAAGATGGAGATGAACAGTAATAAAACCAGTTAACTTAATGTGAGAGTACAATGCAGTAATCATATTTGTGAAATATGACAGAACAAGAAAATCTAGAAACATTGCACTTTTCAGAATTTGCATTGGACTTTTTCAGAATTTGTTGCAATTGAGGGGGACTTTAAAATGTGTGCCCTACTTCTCGTCATTAATGTTCGGAAAAATGCTTTGTGGAGGGGAAGAGAGGGGGAAAGTTAACTGTAAGTAAACAAAACTTTTTTTCTTTCTTAATAGCACTATTTTTGTGGTATATATTTTCTTTGCATTCTATAAAGTAAAGTTTTCTCAGTAATTCTTTGTGTAATGAGGATTGTAAATAGGTGCTGATGTTTTTTTCCTTTTCTTTCTCCCTTCTCTTTCTTGTTCAGTTTTAAGAAATATAGGCACTGCAGTATAAGAAAAAAGGCCTGGTTAAATGAGCATGACAAGAGAAAAAAAATTTTTTCTTATTCTTGCATGGGGAAATGACTGGATTAATGACCTTAGATTGATTTAGTAACACGTTTTAAGAGAATGTAAGTAAACGAAACAGAATATTAAGTATTATGAGGCATTTTTTCTAGCAAATGAATGTATGCTTAGTAACAATTCTCTATCTGACCCTCATGTCTCCATGGAAACGGTCTGATAAAGAAAAATTGAATGTCTGGTTCTCATGTCTCCATGGAGAAAATCCAGTAATGAGAAATTGTCTCCATGGGGACATGAGAACCAGACAGCCAGTCCGATAAAGAGAAATTGGTTACAGTCTGGTGAAGAGTGATTAGCTGGGGGGGGGGGGAGAAACTGGCTAGGAGATAATGTTCTCTGAAAGCATTCAGTGGTTTTCCCAGCTGGGAGAGTATAAAGATAAGATGAAACCATTTAGCACATAGAAGCACAGGCTATGTCATGCATCTTAGCATGGATAACCTTTCTTTTAGTTTAACTCGTGTGTGAATGTGGCTGTCAATTTGGCATATTTGATCCTATTAGGAGGGTAAAACTTCAATATTTGAAGATGTACATAGTTTTGTGTATTAGTATTAAATTGTTAGGTTTTAGTGGGATATTGTTTTTTTTTTTTGAGAGCTTTCAGTAAAACAAAAAGTTTTGTAAGATGTGACATAGGCAGAAATGGATATAACTGGAAGCAAATATATAAAAGTCCAGCCTCCCAAACAATGTGTGAATGTAATACAAAAGCTGGAACTAGACATTTAAGAAAAAGGTGTTGCACATAAAAGGTGGGAATAATATTTTTTTAAAACGGTGATGTTTTTAAATGTTGATGGTCTCACAGATTTAGAAGCAAAGGCTATACCATGCATCCTTAGCATGGATAACCTTTCTTTTAGTTTGACTCACATCTGTGAATGTGGCTGTCAATTTGGCACATTTGATCCTGTTAAGAGGGTAAAACTTCAGTATTTGAAGATGTCGTTTTGTGTATTAGTATTAAATTGTTAGGTTTTAGTGGGATATTTTTTTGAGAGCTTTCAGTAAAGCAAAAGATTTTGTAAAATGTGACATAGGCTGAAATGGATATAACAGGAATCAGCTATATAAAAGTCCAGCCTCCCAAAAAGTGCGTGAAGGTAATACAAAAGCTGGAACTAGACATTTAAGAAAAAAGGTTTTGCACATAAAAGGTGGGAATAATATTTTTTTAAACAATGATGTTTTTAAATGTTGATGGTCTCACGGATAAATACAACAAAGAAAGAATAATGAATTATATTAAAGATGTAGACTGCAAATAGCTATGTTACCAGAGACGCACTTGGAAAGAACTGAACTTGTGAAAGGTTTTCAGGGTGGTTATTCAGCAGATTATCTAGGACATAGGAAAAGAGGAGTACTTGTATTAATTGCAATAGTGATAGAAGAGGATAAAAAAGATAATGACAGACTTGTACTAAGAGGCTGCTGTCAAGGGAAGAGGATTACACTGGCATGCATTTGTATTTCACCTAAAACTGCTGTAATGGAGCTTAAGAAAATTCTGGGAGAAATAATCAGTTTTCAGGAAGGAGTATTACTTATATGTGGGGATTGCAGTTTGATTTGCAGCAGTGAAGATGTGTCTGGGGGCCCAGAAGGGAAAGTATAACAAAGGAGGGAAGATTTTTGAAGAAATGTATGAAAATATTTGACATGGAAGATGTGAGCTCAGTAATAGGAGTTCAGAGTTAATTTACATATTCCCCAAGATATAACAACTGGGCTAGGCTAGACAGAATTTCCATCTCATAGGAACATTTGCATTTAATTGAAGGTCTTGATACGTACCCAATAACTATTTCAGATCATGCTCCAATAATAACTAAAATAAAAACACAGGGTAATGAAATAAAAATGAGATTCTGGCGCTTTCCCATCTATCTGTTGAAAAGAGAGGAATTTAAGGAATGAGTAGTGGAGATTACTCAGGAGCTATTCAAAAGGATAGAAATTACCTCTGAAAATATAGCTAAGGAGTGTGATAAAATTAAGGTGGAGTTTAGAAATAGGGTGGAATTAAAAGAAAGGAAGCAATAGTTGAGAAGTAACAAATTATTAAGAGGGACTGACAAATATTAAAGTATTGCAAAAGGGGGAATCTCACAGGACAAGAAGAGAATCAACTGCCGAATGGTAAGCAGAAAATAAGGGATTACCTTGATAATGTACACAAGTTTAGACAGATTAAGCAACTGTTTTTTTGATAATGACACTAGGACACAAAAACTTTTAACACAATGACTCATGCAACAGAAAGTAGAAAGGGCTGTCTCCAAGCTTAAGGAGCCTATAACAGAGAAGGTAACGAGATCCTGTAAAGGTATAAAAAGTATTTTGGAAATTTTATGAAAGTCTGTGTAAAGCAGAGAAATATGGAATTCAAGAAAAGATGCAGATGGAACTGTTTCTGGAAGAATTAAATTTGCCAAGGTTAGAGGTAGATGAGGCTCAATTACTGAGGTTAGGGTATGAGATAAAAATTGTGATGTATAACCAATCTACAGGAAAGTCCCCAGGAATATATGGTATTCCTGTGGAAGTTTGGAAGCTAGCAGGGAAAACTGATAATATCTGGAAGGTTTTATTTAACTGTATTTTAAGAGGAGAATTACAAACATTCTGGGAGAAAGCAGTGGTAGTTGTAATACCTGAAGAGAGTAAAGAACCATCAGATCCAGCTTCATGCAGGTCCATTTCAGTACTAAACCATGATTATATCTATAATGGCTGAAGGAATGGCAAAAGTAATGCCAAAGTTGATAGATATGGATCAATGTGCTTTTGTGGAGGGGAGGCAAATATCTGACAACATTAACAGGACATTGATGATCCAGAGGGAAACAGAATGTAAGAAATATGATTGTTGGTGGGTCTTGATGCAGAAAAAGCATCTAACAGAGTAAGCTGGGACTTTGTGTAGGGTAGTGGAAGCATTTGCATTTCTTGAAAAAAAACTATAAGGTTGAGTAGGAGGCTTTATGAGGGATCAGAGGTGAAAATTAAAGTGGGCGGGGTCCTCTCTGATAATTTCTGCTTGAGTACAGGAACCAGACAGGGGTGTCCTCTTTCCCCTTTATTATTTGCATTATGCTTAGAACCATTGGCAAAGGAAATAAGGGACTCAGAAACTCAAGCATATAGTTGTTATGGAGTTGGTATGGGAGTCGAGAAAAGCTGGCTTTATTTTCAAATGATATTATTTTATACCCGACAAAACCAGAAAGAGACCTTACAGTGTTGTGGAAAATTTTTGAGACAGTTTCAAATCTTTTTAGGATACAAAATTAATGAAATTTAAAGGCGATAGCACTAAATTGTGTACCCACATGTGAATTGGTTCAGCAATACCCATATTTATGGGGACATGATAAAATGAAATATTTAGAAGTATAGATTCAAAATTATTCTGGTGTGGCAGCTAAGGATAATGTGGGAAGAGACTAAACAAAAGATAATACAAAAACTGAGAAAATTGAGCTTTTGTTATATGGATATGGATTGTAAGATACAAGTAATGAAAATGTTTTTAGTCCCATTAGTCTTGCACACAGGTCAAGCTTATTTTTATCAACCAGAGGAGGAGTTGTGGATAGCAATTAATAAAGAGCTGAAGGACTTTGTCTGGGAGGGGAAGACGGCAAGAGTCAAGTGGAAAAAGCTACTTCTTCCAGTAGAACAGGTCAGATTGAGATTACCTGATTTGAAGGGATATTTTAGAGCTACATAGTTAAGGTTCCTATACATAGCACAAGCAGAAAACTATAATTCAAAGTGGAAAGGGATGATGATGAAACAGGGGGAAGCTCAAGAAACAAGGCGAGACTAGGATTCTGGGTGCTGGCCTTTTAAGGAGAATGGAGAGACTAGGATTCTGGATGCAGGCCTTTAAGGAAAATAACAATAATCATACAGAATATTATATCTATGAAGTAGCAGAAAGTATCCTAAAATGTAGCTAACAACGCAGGAATGGAGAAAGATTCTAAAGATAGGGAAGACTGCAATTAGGGATATAGACAATAGGTAAGAGTGGGGCTGGAATTTATTAGAAAACTGGCAAGGGAACCAAGGTATTTGGGAGCAAATAATTAGAGAGGGAAAGCTGATAGAATGGGAAGGCAACAAGAATTTATTTGGACTGCAGGTAAGAGATTGCTTTCCCTATCAAGGCTTGATAGCCGAGTATAAGTAAAGAGAAAGAAATAGAGGGGGGTCCTAAATGAAAGTCAGTCTCTGGTAGAGTTTTTAGTAGAATCTCAAACAGAAGCTGTCACTAAAAAGGAATTATTAGTAGAGCATATAAAATATTGCACAATAAGTATAAGAATCAATCAGAGGAGGTTAGAAAGGATTGGGAAGAGAGATTGGATAAGCAATTCACAAAGACATAAGGGGGATATAGGTATATCTTCCAAATATACAACAAAATCTAGAAGATTTAGAATTTTTTCTTGAAAATGTTTACATAGATATTTTTATACCCTAAGTAGACTCTAAGGATTTTTTTCTCAGGTAGACAGCAAATGTTGGAGGTGTGATGGTGAAGAAAGAGGTAATTGGGAACATTTTCTGGGAGTGCAGAGATTGGCAGACTTTGATTCCCTGAGGGATGCACTGTCAGAGATTCTGGGTGGGCAGATTGGTGTGATGAGGGAGACGATTCTTCTGAGCTTTGATACAGAATCAGAATTGCCTAGACATGGTAAGGCCTTGCTGTGTCTAATTATGGTGGCTGCCAAAAATGCAGTTACTATAAAATGGAAATCATAATCTAAACCAACTGTACTAGAAGTAGTGAATATAGTAACGGAGATAAAACAACTGGAATTGAGATCTTTAGAAAAGGGTGGGAACAAACTACATAGAGAAAATGGGAATTGTGGGAACAGTACATACAGGGGAGGAATGAGGTTTTAAAGAAGGCAGGACTTAAATGTAAGTGTGTAATGTTTGACTGAAAGTGATTGGGTAGATTATAAGTGATGTATAATGTTTGCAACTGGGAGTGTGTTGGTGTTTTTTTTTCACTTGTATGAATGCATGATTGCCTATGTCATAAGTGATGGTTTAATTTAAAAAAGACAGGAACTGAATAATTTATGTAATGTTGCATAGGTTATATGATATATAGCAATATATGTGAAGTATAGTATTTGTAAACATGAACTTGTTAATACAGTTTGATTACTTTTATATAAATGTAAAATTGTCTGTCACAAGTGAGAATTCAATAAAGGTGTTAAAAAAACACTAGGACTGTCTGAAGCACCAGCTGATAATCCACTCGATGCAAATTCTCCCAAGCTTCAGCTCCTTCCCTCACCCACAGTTCTCTGTGGACTACTTTCACTCTCCAGATCTTGTTTGCCACTTGGTATTCTAACATTGATCATAGATTTCCCCAGGCATCCCTTTACAGTTCAGCATTCTTGGTGTAGTTTTTCCTACTCAGTATTATGGTTTTGTAGACCTTTTTGATGCATTTCAGTCTTTTGATATCTTTGGTAAGAAAATACTTTTTGTTTCCTTCTGAAGTCCTCTTTTTTGATTGCTGGTGCTATTCTTCTCATAGGCCATAGTATGTCCACCTTTTTTGGACTTCCCACTCAGCATTCTTGGGCAAAAAAAATTACTGCTTAGTGTCTTGCATTTTTGTGTCGTATTGGTTAATCCAGACTTCAGAGTGCTGGGTACTTTCTTATACTTAGGTGGATTATATTGGGGAAAGCTCCAGATTTTAAAAAGTATGACATTTATGGGCCTAAAATTCCAGTGCAGAATAAATAGGTATTTTATATGTATGACTTGTTCTGGTGTTTCCTATTTGCAAACTGAATTGTTTATTAGAGAGGGTTCTTCAAATTATCCCCACCCCTTTGGTTGTGTTTCCTGTAGTGAGACTTTCAGGACCAAATCTAAAGATAAGACTTCAAAAAACATGATGGAATTCACTTCAAGGGGATGTTTTCCTCCTCCCTTGAACTTTCTGACATTGAGGAAAGTGAATCTTCTATAGAAAAAAGTTTATGAAAATTGGTTGAGGGCAATCCTACTAAATCTTCCAGAATGGATTCCTGAAAAAGAGATAGTATCACCTGTACTTCAGAACTAGGTGATCCCTCTCAAAATCCCTTTTTTTCAGTTTCTAATGTTCTGTTTTGTCCCATACATATTTTTCATGGGTCTATATTATATGAACGAAAGCTCATATAAGCAAATGCTCAAGGAGCGAAAATCCCGGACATTGAAAACAATATTGTGAGGGGCTGTGCCCCCCACAGCCCCTGCTAAATATGTATTCCAACTCCGCGATCGCACTACAGTGAGGAAAGGGCAAAAACTCCAATCTTCACTGTACTGCAATCCCACAGCACACACCTCAATGTCCAAGAGTTTTGATCATTAGAGAATTTGCTTATATGAACTTTCGTTCATATAATATAGACCCATTTTTCCCTGGGTATAGATTAAGTGAAGTTGCCAAAGGTCATGCTTCAGGCAAAGCAGAACTTGATTCATCCCTTCTCCGTCTTGTTCTGGACCAGACAGGGATAGGTCACCCTTCCTTTGTTGATTCCAACCTCTTTCATCCCTTGTTTTGAAGACTTTTTTTTCTGATTTCCTAGCATCTTGTTGAATTCTACATAGTTTATCTTTAAGCATTTGATACTATTTTTGATGCAGTTTGATTTGGTTTGTATGCTTTCAGCTCAGAATGTCTGCTTGGCCCCCAAATTCTGGGGTTGATGGCTTGGTTCCCCAGTTTCGGCATTTATCTTTCCAGCACCTGTTTCAGTGGCAAAGTTTTTGGCTTTAGAGCCGTTGTACACAAGAGCATGGGTGCTGAAGTTGACACCACATTGGGATTTGGTGTTTCTTTTCACTGATTGCATAGTTCATGGATATTGGTGCTAGGATTTTTGTGTCAGCAGTCTTGGTCCAGATGCAGGTATTGAGGTGGATGATGGTCTGTGTCACAGCCCGTGCTATGACTGTATCCCTCACTGCCTTTTTCACTGTCTGACTTGCTCAGGGACCAAGTGTCTGAGGAAGGAAGACCTGAAGGTCTTCAGCAGAGACATAGAACGGTGTCTGTGTCAGTCTTGCACTGCCTCTTCAGGTCTGGGAAGTTTCTCCAAGACAAGAGCACATGTAAGTGAAAACACTTGAATCTTCCTATAGGAATTCATTGTGTCAGATATAGATTAAGGTGAGGCCAGATCTCCATTTTCACTTCCTGATGATCACAAATGGAAGCAGAGCTTACAAATGGTGCTAACTAAAATCAGATGGTCAGTTAATTCTCCTCATCTTCTGGTAAAGTTCTGCAGGAGGCATTCAGATCACTCCCCTTACTGCTCTGCGTGATACTGATTTTGGGCCTTATCATGCAGAAAATATGGAAGGAAACAAATTATGGCACCCTTGCCTGTAAAGCCATGCACAATTCTCCAGACACCTGAAGACTGAAAAGGTTATGTGCAGAATCCCACATTGGACTGTGTATTCTTTGCAGCAGCCATGAAAAATGCTCCTACCTCATAAGAGTCCACCCAACAGAGAAGGACTTGAGGGCTTTAGGCCATTTCAGAAAGCTGATCTATGTTTCTTCTACTATTGCATTGAGGGCTCTTAGCTACCTGGTACACATGCTGAGATTTTCAGTGGTTCTATTCTTGGCAAGATGTCTGAGATGCTGAAAAATGTCAGACAAAGAGCTTAAAAAGAAGCTCTTTAGTCACCTACACACTTCACCCTGAGTAAACTCACCTATGTTCCTTTTGTATAGTTGCTTCATTAGTATCAGTCATGTACTAATAAAATAATTACCATAAGTATTTAAAAAACAAAGGCCTGCCCAGACATTAGGCATTGCATGACTTATTGAAATACTGTCTCCCTCCTCTCTGTCTCACTCATCATAACAGGCCATAGTTGACCAATTCATGGCCTGTTACTGTGTGAGGTAAGCACTGATATTGATTGCTGAGAACACCAGATGCCAGTGATTATACAGAAAATTCTGGTTATTGGATTAGAGGTAACTCTGTTGAGCAGATGCTGTAGTCTTCCGGGGTGCATTTTTTTCTTGTGGTAAAACAGCACATAAATTTGTGGGAAGAGTTAGTGGTGGGCATCGCAGCCAGCAGTGAATTTTATAGGTTACACTTCTATAGCTGTGATGTGCAGTGGAGCTTTTCAGTAATAAGCAGTAAATTCTACTGGCTGGAGGCAGGTAATTGTGATAAAAGTAATGTGGACAAACAGACAAAACATGGTTATTTTTGTTAAGAAAGAGAAGACGTGACCATCAACACCAACAATGCCCCAGACGTATTGAACACATTTGCTTGTGGATGAGAGCCCTTGTCCAGTCATACCCACTGGGGTAAGAGTTATGTGGCAGTAGTAGTGTTGTAATTTGATATGCAGTCAGGTTTTGCTTTACACCCTAACTCATGTAGTTGTTTATGTGGAGGATGTGCAGTACATCACGGCTCGGTGCACATTCCATGTAGTTGTCCATGTAGAGGATGTGCAGTACATCACGACTCAGTGCACATTCCATGTAGTTCATGTGGAAGATGTGTGCAATACATCACGATACTGGATGCTGCTTGCCTCACAAGCAGTGTAAGCCTGCAAACACCCTGTGTCAGTTAAACAGGCATTAATACATGTTTCTCCAGTGTCAATTGGGAAAATGGTGCTGTGTATGTGTGTACCCCAGGACATACACTTTCTACCCAGAGAGATGAGTGCACTCGGTGCTTTCTTTCTCCTCCTTCCCTAGCCTTTCCAGGACATGCCTGGGCCATTATTCAAACTCCAGTAACCTTGTGCATAGTCGAGGCTTTGCCAGCTTTAATAGTGTATAGAGAGAGTCTGTCTGTTTTGGAGCTGGTGAGGCTGGCTGTGCGTGAAGACAAGTGACATCACATTAATTTGATTGCTGCTAAAGGATCATTGATACTGCATGTGTTGTGAGGGGCAGCTCATAATCTGAGAAGAGCAAATTGAAATTAATTACTGTAGCCATTATTTCCATCAGTCAGACATCAAAGGTACACAGCCAGAAAGTGGCTTTCTTTATGGGTGGGAAGGCAGCTTCTTTAGAAAAGTGACTGATCACTGCTGTCAGATGGTCTCATTTAAACAGTCATCAATCCAGCATGTGTACGGGCAGTGTGTGTTCGCTTGGGGGGGAAACTGTGTGTGAAAAAAACCTCCACTGCTTGAACAGTTTGTGACTTTTTCGCAGTAAGTGGAGGTGTACTCTTTAAGAAGGGGTATATTTTATAAGGTCAGTTTGTGCTCAGAAAGAGATGAAGTTAGTGTTTGGGTTATTTTAAGAGCACAGTGAAAGGCACTTGCCATGTACAGGCTTTTCGGTAATTACCGTTATAATTTCACAAGATAAACACTTCAATATTTTTAGATTCAGTTCCCAATAGGTGTGTACTTTTGCACTGGCAAATAGGGAATTCATAAAATCTTAAGTACGTTTTGTTTTTATAATGTAAGAACTAAACTACAATATATTTCTCCCTGAAAGTAACATTTTCAGTATTTGAAATGTCCATACAGAAATAATAATTTGTAGGAATTGTGAACCGGTTTACCACTGCATGCAAAAACACAACCTGAATGCTATTTTACTTTTTATAAGCGAATAATGATACTTGATGTCCATGCATTTTTTACTGGAAAATGTGACTTTTTCAGGGATATGACCTTGTATTGAATGGCACTGCCAGAAGGCTTTTGTATGTCCATTGGAATGTGCCAGGCTACAAAGTTGCAGTATACACTCTTCAGGGTGAAGAATTCAGTGCTTGTTCAGTATGTATATATATTTTTTTGATTGAGAAAGTCCAACTCGGCAGTACCCATTTTCCAGCAAAGACCAAGGGAGAAATGCTCCACAAAAATGACATGAGTATATATTAGCAAAATTATTACAGTAGAGTTTAAAAATAGGTTGCATGACAACACTTTATACAAGTATATTTAGTGCAACAATTATACAATTCTGTAACATGAAGTAACAATATATTTACAAGGTTGAGAACTGTTATCTCGAGAAATTTTAGCAGTTGTAAAGTTAAGGATGCAAGTTACACAAGGTTGGGGAAGACAGGATAAAACAGACAGCAGAGCAAAGAAAGTGGGTAGAGTTTTAGTGGATGGAGAAAGTTTATAGTTGGGAGATGAGTGTTAAAAAGTATAGGATGTTTGTGTCTTTTGGCTTTTCCCGGTTAGGGGTCGCCACAGCAGAACTCCGGTCCGCTAATGATTGGCAGTAGATTTTTACGTACTGGCTTGCCGGGCCTAATGCACATCCTTCAACGAAGGAACGCCCATTCACGCATGTCGCTACACAGAAGACGCTCTATCCGAGAATCGAATGGGCAATGTCTAACTGTGAGGCAACAACGCTACCGCCAGCACCACCACCGCAGTGTGATGTATGGTTTTATATAGACGGAGGCAGAAAGAGAGTATAGAATGAAAAGGAAGTCTGAGTTCATGCAGTGAAAAGGTTGGGGGAGACTAGCCCAGAGATCAGGATGAGCGGGATCAGCCTAGATACTGTTTGAACAAAGTTTTGAAGTTGCTTACCTTTTCTATATATTTAATATAGTGTGTTTGTTACATATGTAGTGTCATTGCATTTGAAAAAAAGTGCTCCTCAGAAAAGGTAATGTTTTGTCAGTAAAAACATGTTGCAATAAAAAACACCCACAAAGATAGCAATGTTGGTGGGCTTAGGTTTAGCATTAAGCTGAATTTAAATCTGGAAGGGTAGAGTGGAACTCTTGGGTGCATTTTGTACGTAAACATCCTAATGTAATTTCTGGATTTTTTATCAATAACTGTTAAAGGGGCTTGAGATGACGTAGATATGTCCAGTCATTCACAGCAAAAGTCTGTCATGTTGCATTATGCTATTGTTCCCACTAGGTTTGGGTACATAAATCGTCTTGCCAAAAAATGCAGCAAATGTCCAGGGTGTGTATGTGTATTGCATTGCCATTACATCAGAAATAAAAGATGTTCATCGTGTTACTCTGCTGCAGTCATTACACTTGGGTTATCCTGCCATCAGGCGGTCCCGCAGTCGGCCCGAGTTCCAAAGTCTTGGTCCGGCGTCGGTTGCTGTCGCTTCTTCCCTGACGTCAGTGCACCAGGGGGGTATATAAGAGGCATCCTACGCCATTTTCTTCAGTCTTTCTTGCCGTGCAGTGCCCGAAGCAGAAGCAGTTTGCAAGTGCCAGTCGGCCGACACCTGAGATTTTCGATTCGAAATTCGAGTCCGAAGTCTTCAATAAAAGCTAAGTACCCCGTTGGGGAACCTTTTCTTGCCTCAGTCCGATGTCAGAAAAAGTTAACAATTGCATTTCTTGTGGGAAGCAAATACCTCATAAGGACTTCCATTCTTATTGTATTCCTTGCCTAGGCCCAGACCACAACATCACAGGTTGTCGGTTTTGTGCTAGGTTTAATAAACGAACTATCAAACGCCGTTTTGACTTCGCTCAACATTACTTTGGTAGGAAATTTAATTATATTATGCCGTCGGAGCAGCCGATGACCGGCATGCATAAAAAACGCAAGGATAAGGACAGGCAGCCTAGGAACAAGCCAGACTCCGAGGCCTCTGCTGGGCCTGTCGCCAGTTCTCCGGTTTTCAGTGAGGCGCCTACGCAGCCCCTGACGACCGCAGAATTGGAAACCAAGACAGCTGTGGATTCTCAAGCAGAGTGTACTAGGCCGACGCAGCCATCCTTATTAGGCCCTTCCGACACTGGAGCAAGAGGAGACCCCGGTGCAGTGGAAACACCTTCGGTTGCAGAAGGTGTCTTCAGACTGGCTACACTCACCATTAAATCTTATGCTAAGCTTAAAACTCCTTTAAAACCAAAAAAGACTGTACATCAGTCTGCAGTTCAAGGCCCCTTGCCTAAGAAACAGATGCTTAAGATGGCTGAAGATTTGATTAACCCTAATCAGGGGTTCCCATCCCCCTCCAGATAAAAGTCCAAGACAAGAGGAGGATTATGCTTCTTCTGACCAGGTTTCAATTTCCTCAGATTCTTCTGAGGAACAGGATTACACTATCCCCCCTTATGAGGACTCTGATGCTGAAGACTCTATTCCCTCAGCATCTCCCCCTGAAGACTTCTCCTTTGAGGAAACGTTACATACCATGAGGGTGCATTTCCACTGGGAAGGCCAGGACTACTCTGATTCTAAGAAAAGGCTCTGAGAGTTCCTTTTACTACCCCAGCTTACTATCCCTCCAGTTTTAGGTATTGTGGATGATGTTTACTTAGAATCTAGTCTAAATCCAGACTCTCTACCTCCTGCTCCAGCCAAACCAGACAGATACTACAGAGTACCTGATTCACACAAATTCCTTTGTAAAAACCCTGTGGCTGACCCAGAAACAATTTCCCAGGGTCCCAAGGGGGCTAAAGCTTCTATGGCTAAAAATCATGTACCCTTTGAAAGGGATTCCAGAGCCCTAGATAGATGGGGAAAGAAAATATACACCTCAGCAACTCTGGCTATGAGAGCATTAAATTCTCAGTTTCACATGCTGAAATATCAGCAATTCCTATTGCCTCAATTAAAACAAAAAAATGAGCACACATTAAGAGCAGTCTGAATTCAAGGAAATGCAGGATCTGTTGCATGCAGCCAAACAGGTGGGCAAACATACTTTACAATGTGGATTTGATTCATTGGAAGCTTCCTGTAGAACAGCTGTTACTGGGTCTGTCATACGTAGACATGCTTGGTCAAAAGAACAAACCCTACCTGATCATGTTAAAGAAAAATTATTAGATGCACCTTTACAGCAGGGTGTATTATTTGGTGTCAAAGCAGAAGAGGTTTTAAAGAAAATGGAGGATAAGACAAAGTCCATGCAGACGGTCAAGGATTTTTTACAGGTACAACCTCCTCGTTTCAGCAAAAATTGGCCAACAAAAAACTGGTCCTTTCCAGCTTCTGACAGATCACAGAGGGGCAAATACAGACACCCAAGGGGCAGAGGTCAGTCACAAGGCCCTTACAAACCTCGCCAATGGGGTACTGCTACCCAGAAAGGAGGAGAAGACAGTCCCCAAGCTAGCAGAAGACAAACACAATGACTCAATCCTCAAACTACCAAGCAAATCTCTCCTGGCAGCTCCCTTGGGAGGAAAATTAGCATTTTTTACAGACAACTGGCACATCATCACAAAAGAAAAATGGGTCCTAAACATTGTCTCACAGGGATACAGATTCCACTTTCATACCTTGCCAAGGATAAAAGGAATGCCAAACCTGCCACCAAATCAATGGGCAGAGGCACAAAAACAAATTACAGCTCTCATGGACATGAGAGCCATTCAACAGGTACCTACACAGGAGCAAGGACAAGCATTTTACTCAAGACTCTTCCTAGTCCCAAGAAAAGACAAAGCATGTAGACCCATTCTGGATCTTTCAATTCTGAACACCTATCTGCAAGTACCAAAATTCAAGATGCTAACACTACATCAGCTTCTTCCCATGCTGGGCAAGAATGCTTGGCTAGTAACGTTGGACCTCAAGGAGGCATACCTGCATGTCCCTATCGGACAAAATTGCAGAAGATACCTCCGCTTCATTGCAGGTCCAATGCATTATCAGTTCTCTGCACTGCCCTTTGGCTTATCTACTGCACCCAGGGTCTTCACAAAATGCCTGGCACCAGTAATTGCATACTGCAGACAAAGAGGAATTCAAATATACCCATACCTGGACGACTGCCTTATTCAAGCAGAAAGCAAGGACATTCTTTTAAAGCATCTGGCATTTGTCAAACACCTTCTAAGTTGCCTAGGGTACACAGTAAATGAAAGGAAATCAAAACTAGTGCCCTCACAAAACATAATATTCCTGGGTGCCAGCTTGAATACAACGGCCCAGATGGCTTATCTCACGCCAGACAAGCAACAACAGCTGACTCAATATTTCAAAATAATGGCAACAAAGACCCAACTCCCTGCAAGAAAAATTCTGCAGGCCTTGGGATTCATGGCATCTTGCATACTACTAGTACCATTTGCAAATCTGCATATGAGAAAATTACAATGGTACCTGAAAAGCGTATGGACTCAGCACAGCCACAGCTTGGAAACAATGATACCACTCATTCCCTGCCTTCAACAGGAGTTTCTATGGGGGCATAGGCATGTCACCTCAACAAGGGTCAGCCTTTCACCTTACCCACAGCCAGGCAAACTATTACAACAGATGCATCGGACTATGCCTGGGGAGCACACATGGCAGGACAGTGCATTCAGGGCAAATGGACTACTGATCAAAGAGATCTGCATATCAATCAAAAAGAAATGCTAGCAGTACAGCATGCCCTAACAGCTTTCACGGACCTCTTACACCCAGGACACCTAATAATAAAGACGGACAATACCACAGTAATGTGGTACATAAACAAGCAAGGGGGCACACATTCTTACCCTCTATGCAGGCAAGCAATGACCTTGTGGAACACAGCACTGTCTTACCAGGTTCAATTACAAGCACAATTCCTGCCAGGAAAGAAAAACACATTGGCAGACGACCTAAGCAGAAACATCATGGATCCACATGAGTGGAAACTAGATCCACAAGTATTTGCAATGATAGCTCAAAAATGGGGACGCCCAGACATAGATCGTTTTGCCAGCCCCCAAAACTACCAACTTCAAAAATTTTGCACAAGGACATTCCATCCACAAGCTTGGAAATTGGACGCCCTCTCATTCAGTTGGAAAACATTAACAGTGTATGCCTTTCCTCCACTGCCTCTTCTAGCAAAGGTACTGTTGAAAGTCAGATTAGAGAGGCCACAAATGATACTCATTGCACCAGACTGGCCATGCCAGCATTGGTATCCAATTCTAAGGAACATGGCCCACGGTCCACCATGGATTTTACCACAAATTCCTCACCTGCTCACCCAGTGAGACAATCAGATACTACACAGCCAGCTCAAGACTTTAAACCTGGCTGCATGGCAAATTACCAAAACAACCAGCCCAACACCTCTATCCAAAGCCGTTATGGATGTCATTCTGAAGGCCAGGAGGCCCACCACCAGGGAAACCTATTCAGACAAATGGAAAAGATTTTAATCCCCTTGATCCAAACATTCCTCAGATTCTACAATATTTAACTGAGATGTTGCACAAAGGACTTTCCTTTTCATCTATTAAGATCCACGCCTCAGCAATTTCAGCTCATTACAACACGGACCCGCCTTTATTCTCACATCCACTCCTAAGACAGTACCTCAGGGGGGCTAAGAACACAAGACCGCCCAGGAGAGCACCAACACCTACTTGGGATCTCAACTTTGTTCTGGAAAAGCTTACATTGCCGCCCTTTGAACCAGCTTTTTCAGCTGATTTAAAATTTCTTTCATGGAAAACTGCCCTGCTACTAGCAATAACCTCAGCTAGAAGAGTCTCAGAGATACAGGCACTAATGGCAGTGGAGCCTTTCCTCATTTTTCATCAAGACAGAGTCTCTCTATGAACTAACCCTTCCTTTATGCCAAAGGTGGTATCCAGTGTGGCCCTAAACCAAACCATTAATTTGCACACCTTCTTCCCAAATCCCCAGAACAAAGGAGAAAGACTCCTGCAGTCTTTGGATATTCACAGACAATTACGTTACTACTTGGATAAGACTAAGGTTTTCAGAAAATCTGACCAACTCTTTGTAGCCTATGCTGTAGGATCAGAAGGAAAAGCTATCTCAAAATAGACCATTTCTAAATGGATAGGGCATTGCATATGTTTTTGCTACATGCATCATGGGAAACCGGTACCTGCTAACATTAGGTCCCACTCCACCAGGGTTACAGCTACATCAGCAGCCTTTCTCAGGGGAGTGCCAACCAAGGATATTCTGGAAGCTGCAACTTGGAGTTCAGTGCACACTTTCACCAAACACTATCACTTACCTCTATTTTCTAAGACTAGAGCTGGTTTTGCCACTGCAGTTCTGCAGGGCCTACTAGCTTCTTCTAACCCTGTTTAACTCCACCACCCATCCTTAGCTTTGGGATTCAACCCAAGTGTGATGACTGCAGCAGGGTAACACGATGAACATAGCACAGTTTTGTACCTACCATAAATGTAAATGTTCAAGTGTTCACCCTGCTGCAGTCCAGGTTACCCTCCCTCTATCCCCTCTGAACTAGCTGAACTATATATATATATATATATATATATATATATATATATATAGCCTACCTGTATACAACGTCTGTGGTGTATGTATACATATATATATATATATATATATATATATATATTGCCTACCTGTTCGGGGCACCTGACATCTGGGGCAAGAAAAACTGAAGAAAATGGCATTGGATGCCTCTTATATACCCCTAGCGCACTGACGTCAGGGAAGAAGCGACAGCAACCGACGCCGGACCATGACTTTGGAACTCAGGCCGACTGCGGGACCGCCTGACGGAAGGATAATCCAAGTGTGATGACTGCAGCAGGGTGAACACTCGAACATCTACATTTATGGTAGGTACAAAACTGTACTTTATGTACATTTCTCCTATTTCTATAAAAGAGAACATTTTTAACACCAGAAACATGCCATTGCCAAAACTTCCAGTACTGATGGAGACCTGTGTGGTAGGGGTCAAATTCACTTGATACTAAATAATAAAACATGCTTCAAGATGATAAAATGCCATTAATTTATTGTAAAACATCAGTGTATATTTCATACAAGTAGTCATATTGCTGTGAAATATCTGTGTAAAATGTAAATTGATTTTACACTAAATTAGTTATATTTTACCATTTCACAGCTCTTGGTTTTAGTATAACTTTCCCTGTGAGTATTATTTTGTTATAAATTCAGCATTGAGCTGTACTTAAATCCCTAAGGTAGTATGTCCTAATTGCATTCTGTACTCAAATGTCCTGTTGTAATTCTTTGAAAATGTTAATAAAAACTCCCAAAAGGGAGGCTGCTGTATGGCCTTTTTTATACGTAGGTACCATGTGCAGGGTTTTGGGGGCATTTGAGGACTGTAGTTTAACTGTTGCATTATTTTCCACTTGGGTGAGACTGTGGAATTTACTTAGGCTAGGGGAATGCAGCACGTAAGTTCATAAGTACTCACTAGGTTATTGATCCATGAGGATCTTCAGGAGCCTAGCCATGCATTCCCATGAAGTTTTTAGTCCCTATTATACGGTGGTGGTGCTGCGGTAGCGTTGTCGCCTCACAGTAAGACGCTGTTCGGTTCGATTCTCAGCTAGAGCGTCTTCTGCGTGGAGACATGCGTGAATGGGCGTACCTTCATTGAAGGTTGTGCGTCAGGGCTGGTAACTCAGCACGTAAAAATCAACTACCAATCATTAGCGGACCGGAGTTCCGCTGTGGCGACCCCTAACCGGGAAAAGCCAAAAGACTCAACAACAACATACAAGTGTAAATAGTTTAGCAGAAGCAGAACATTTGCATTTTTGACCCTACCTATGAGGGACAAGGTTGCTAAATCAGGGATGAATCCATTCGTCCAGATTATGTTTGGATAGTGTTAGACAAGGATACTAGGACTCTTATCTGTTTTGAATTGCCATTACACTAAAAAAAAAAATGCGCGCACAAACACACACACACACACATACATATATACATTTATATATATATATATATATATATATATATATATATATATATATATATATATATATATATATAGATCTAGGACTATTGAATGAAAGTTCAATAGTCCGAATTCACAATTCCCGAATGTAAATGTAGTGTTTTTTTTTTGTTTTTTTTTTCCACACACTTAAATGAAAGCACTTTTTCGATAAAAGAGCTTTCGTTAAAGTGTGTTCGGTTATTATGGATTTGGACGTTTGCTCACTCGAGCAAACATACTAGATCCATATATACATATGTGTAATGCATATGCACATACACACACACACACACACACATACATACATACATATATACATTTTTTTTTTTTCTGGAATCCTGCTTGTTTGCCCCCCTCTGAATTTTACACTTGTATTCTATGACACAAGGAACATAAAGTTGTGCATTTGTTGTTTATATGAAATCAGAAATAAGTGTATTCTTTGAGAGTTATGGTATTTGAGACATTTGCTAAAAATATCAGATATTTTGAGGTGATGGTTCTACATAGCTAGATACTACCTGTAAGCCCATATACTTGTTCCTGTTTTGCTAGGTACCAGCAGTAGGTATGCATAACAACTTAGCTTTGTTTCCTTTAATTTGTTCACATGAAGTAGTTATTATCTGGGATTTGTAGGATGAGAAACTGTATATTTAACTGAATCATTTTATTAGCATGCAGTTATGACTTCAGAAATAGCCAAAACCCATAATATACTTGTTCAGAAAGATTGCATGGATTTGACATTGTTCTGTTCTTCCTAAGAGCCATTATGTTGTGCATTGTACTTCCCAGGTGCATTGTACTGTTTATAAGAATATCTTTGACATGGTACTTTTATACTGAGATTTGTAGGTAGAGTTAATTTCCGACCAGAATGACAACAGTTTGAAATAAAAGTATATTTTTTAGTTCATTTCAGAAAAAAAACAAAGATAAAATGTAAAAAAAAACATAGGTCAAAAGAAACAATACTCAGAATAACATGCATTTCTCTGTAAAGTGAAATTTTATTATTTTATTAAACATATAAAAAATAATTAAGCCGCGGTGGTGCAGCGGTAGCGTTGTTGCCTCACAGCAAGAGGTTCTCCTGTTTGATTCTTAGCTGGAGTGCCTTCTGTGTGGAATCTGCATGTCCTCCCAGCAGTCGTGTGGTGTTCAAAAGACATGTGTGAATGGGCGTGCCTTCATTGAAGGTTTGGTGTCGGGCTGGCAACTCGGCACCATAAAAAAAAAAATCTACTGCCAATCATTAGCGGACTGCTGTGGAGACCCCTAACTGGGAAAAGCTGAAAAGACAAACATTAAACATATTATAAAAAAATGGTATTAAAATTGATTTTTTTTCATTAAAATAAAGACACAACTAATCCTTCACCTTCACAGTTAACACAGCATAAAATATTTATAGCAGGATCATTCTAATAATTTCTCATGGCAATGCATAAAGCCATTTTGGAGAGAGTCATTTATGTACAGGAAACAAAATCACTAAAAACAGCAGTCTGGGGGGAATTTCTTTTTTTGAAAATGGTAATTTGTAAAGGAATTGATTTTTCACTGTTAGCAGCATGAGTTTTACTCTGAGTTGCCAATCTATTATGACTTTCTATTTTTTTTTTTATTTTATCTCCCTTCATATATTTACTAGCTGGAGTAAACATTCTGGAGTGGAAGCAGGGCTTCATTTTAGCAAACCAGTGGCCAAATGTCTGACACAGAATGTTATATTAAAATGATTTATCTTGCAACAACTGTCCATCTGGACATACTGTACTTTCAGGCATGGAAATGGGATGTAGTTGACAAACAAACGGTTTGCACTGTAGCTTACATATGTAAATTGCTAATCTGTAAAATATTGTTAATTTCACTTTCTTCTTGATTTTTTGGACTTTTGCTGGCAACATTGCTTAAAAGGAGGTCTAGCCTAATTCAGGGAAAGAGCAAACAATTACCAACAGCTGTATTTTGTAGTCTACTCTGTATGCCCTAGAAGTGGTGATGTAAGACTCTGGTCACTTAATACTTCTTCTTGGCCTTCTAATTGAACCAGCAGTATACAGACAGATGCTCCATCTCCAGTACTCCTTGGCTTTCTAATTGAACATGTAACCAGCAGAACAGACAGATGCTTCATCACCAATAGTGGACTAGTTTGAAGTCAGAAAAAGCATTCAAATATAGCTTTACAGTTTTATTTTAAACACCATTTTATTCTTTGTTATGAGAATGAATTTTTGAATTGGAAAAATTTGTGGCTTTGGTGTCTGCTAAGTATTTACAGTTACACTTCCTTCTCTCATTTTATTTATGTTAAGGCACATAAATTTATTCTAAGAATGTGTGTGTGTGTTGGTTCCCTTCAGATCATCTTCTCTCATTTTATTTATGTTAAGGCGCATAAATTTATTCTAAGAGTGTGTGCGTGTGTGTTGGTTCCCTTCAGATCGTCGAACCGCATATGGCTGCGACGAAAACATTGTTTCTTCACAACATCAAACTATTTGCATGGTGATCGCTATAGGGAAACATTTCCATTCACTTCATTGTAATTGTGATCTTGGAGTTAGTATATTTAAGTAGCAGGGGGTGGGGGGTGCAGGGGGCATAGCACCCCCTACTGCAGCAAAAGAAAAAGTCCTGCCCCCCCCAAGGTTTGATGATTTGAAGAAATTACTATGTTTTCATCTCTGCCATATGCATGTCGACGTTATGGCTGGTCTCTAAATGTAGACCCGTGTGTGTGTGTGTGTGTGTGTGTGTGTGTGTATGTATATATATATATATATATATATATATATATATATATATATATATATATATACATACATACATATAAAATCAACACCTTTGTCGTGTGGAATGTCACACCTCTAGCAGTCCACAAACAAACATCCTTGCATTCCAGAGCATTTTCTGAAAAATTAACTTAAAAGCTATAAGAACTGTGCAAATGGCAGTGTTATCAGTAAGAAGTATTTTTTTTACAGTTATAATACTGCATACATAGTCTTTCCATAAATACTAAAATATATTAAAAAGCACACAAACCCAGAATTATATTTTTTAATATTGTCAGAACAGTTTTTGTTAACATGACAGCAAAAATTTATCTCCTGATTCATGTTAGAGATTTTTACAGAAACATGAAAACATATGTTTAATTAGCGATGTAAATAATGCCAAATATCTCTCAAGATGTGCAGCTTACAGTGCAAATGGCAATGACAGTTTTCTTCAGCAACATCTAAGGTTTCACCCCGCCCAGATAAAATCTTTCTACTCTAATATTACTATCACAATTTCTCCTCTGGTTGACAAAAATATGTCTGACTTATATATAAAACTAAACGGACTAAACATTTTTATTGTTTGCATCTTGTTATCCATAGCCAAGAGCTTCCAGTTTCTCAGTTTTTGTATTATCTTTTCTTTAGTTTGTTCCCACCTATCCTTAGCTGCCTTAGCTGCTGTCTTGCATCTAGCTATCCATATCCATAGCCATGAGCTTCCAGATCCTCAGTTTTTGTGTTATCTTTTCTTTAGTTTCTTCCCACCTATCTTAGCTGCGGTAAGTGTCCAGTTTAACCCATTCTCCCAAAGTACTTCATTTTATCATTTCCCCAAAAATATCAGTATTGCTGAACTAATTCATGTGTGGGTACACAGTTTACAACTACATCCTTTGTTTTATCTTCAATGTTATACCCACCCAAAAAAAAAAAAAGAAAACAGAACTGTCTCATGTTCCACAATACTAAAAAATAATGTTATCTGAAAATAAAGCCATCTTTTCTTGAATACCATAACAGTTGTATCCTTGATTTTCTGAGTCCCTTGTTTTCTTTTCCAGTGCTTCTAAATATAACAGAAATAAAGGGGAAAGAGGACACCTCTGCCTAGTTCCTCCCTTCCACTTTGATTTTTGCCTCCAGTCTGTCGTATAACCCTCTAATTAATCTTATTGCATCAGGAAATCCAAATGCTTCCGTTGCCCTACTTATAAAATCCTAGCTTTCTCTGCATCAAGACCCACCAACAACAGCAGTATTTTCTTAAATTCTATTTCCCTCTGAATCATCATTGTTCTGTTAATGTTCATTGATCCATATCTATCAGTTTTGGCAACACCTTTGTCATTCCTTTAGCTATTATAGACATAAACCCTTTATAATGTTGGTCCAAAATTGAAATGGGTCCATATGAAGCTGGATCTGATGAGTCTTTACTGTCTTAAGGTATTATAGCCACAACAGTTTTTTTCCAGGATGTTAGTGCTTCTCCTCCTTTTAAAGTACTGTTAAACAAAACCTTTCAGATTGTTATCCCTTTCCCCCATCCTAGCTTCCAAACTGCCATCAGAATACCATCTATTCCTGGAGACTTGCCTGCATATTGGTTATACATGGTCTCATCTTCTCCTATCTTTACTGTTAATTGTTGAGCCTCATCTCCCTCTAACCTTTGCATATTTAATTCTTCCATAAATGTTTCCATTTGTGCTTTTTCTTATTTTCTTCCCTTCTCTGCTTTATGCAAATTTTCTTAAAATTTTCTAAATATCTCTAATTTATCTACAGGATCTCTAATTATTTCACCTTGTTAAATGCTCCCTAAGTTTGGCAGCAACCCTTTCTACTTTCTGCTGCCTAAATCATTGTCCCACAAGTTTTGTGCTCTGGAGTTATTACATTATTATAGCTGCTTAACAGCAGTCTTTCTAAACTCATGTATATTATCTAGACACTCCCTTATTTTCTGTTTAGTAGTCTGCAGTGCAACTCTTCTTGTTATGTGATATTACCCTTATTCTGTAATACTGTAGCCCTTGTCAGCCATCTAAATGTTTCTAATTTCTACCCTAGTTTTAAACTACTCATCATTTTATCCCATTCACTGGTTATAACTTATGGAGTACTTTGTATTTTCCCTAATAACTCCTGAATAGTTTCCACTACCGATTCCTTAAATTCCTTTCTTTTTAAAAGGTAAGTGTAGGTGGGGAAGCGCCAGTGTCTCATCTTTACTTTATTAATCTACAGTTTTTATCTTCATAATTATCCATGCATGATCTGAAATTATTGGATGTGTAAAAGCTCTGTTAAATGCAGATGTTCCTGTTTAGTCTGTCCCAGATATTGTAACTTGAACAGTAATATGTAAATTTTCTCCCAAGTTCCTACTACTTCATGTCTTCCATAATGATATTTTCATAAAGTTCTTCAGAAATCAGTTAAAATCGACATAAACCAACTGTACTAGGACAGAGTGCAAATAAGACACTAACAAAACTAAAAAAGCACTGCTTTTTTAAGTTTTACTATTTTTTTTCAGAAATCTGCTCTCTCATATTTTGCTTTCTAGGCCCCCCAGATATAACCTTATTGTTGCAAATGAAATTCCAGTCCCCACGTATAAGTAGTATTCCCCGCTGAAAGCTGATTATTTCACAAAAAGCTCTATAATGACAGTTTTAGGTGGAATATAAATACTTGCCAGTGTAATTGTCATCTCTTGCCAGTAGCCCCTTACTACCACAAATCTGCCATTATTATCTTTTTTCCATCTTCTGTCACTATTGGCGCTCTTCTAGCAAATTAATACGAGTACTTCTCTTTTCCTTTGTCCCTGATATTCTGCTGAATATCCATCCTGAAATCTTTTCTTTATCAAATTCACATACTCTGTTCTTTCCAAATGTGTCTCTTGTAGCATTGCTGTTTGTACTGTTCCTTTCTTAATATAATGAAATATTATTTCCTTTTTATCTATAGCAGTAAAGTCATCCACATTCCAAGATAATAAGGAAAGTGTCAACATGATAAGAAGTTATTCTCAAATGTCTATTTCCAGCTTTTGTAACACATGCAACCTCTTATGTTTGGCAGGTTGCTCCTTTATACAGGTTTTTTCTTATCAGTATTGGAATGGAACGTATGTCACATTTTACAAGACTTTTTGTTTTAATGAAAATGTTAAAAAAAAAAACAGAACACCCCCATAACCTGTTTACTTAATGCAAGCACACAAATCTGTGAACATCTTTAAATAAGGAAGTTTAACCCTCTTAATAGGAACAGTTGTCCCAAATCAACAGCTGCAAACACAGACCTTAACTAGAAGTTATCATACTAAGACTCATGTTATTGCTTGTGCTTCTTCTTACCTAAATTGGTCTTTTTATCTTTCTTCCCCTATCAGATGTGAAAAACAACTTTGTAGGCCTTTAGAAAACCTTATTTTTAACCTTGAAGAAACAGTGATTTGACCTTTTTTGTTGTCTTATAATCAGCTTGTCTCCATGGAAATGTAAGTGAAAAAATGTAGCCCTTGACTACAGGTTTCTAAAGAAAAGCTCAACATGTATTGCTAAAGGAAAGCTTTACATTATATTCAGTGTTCTCTTGTTTGTTTCTACTTAAAACAAGCCAAGGGTCTTAATCCAGACATTCACCTATGCAAAGTAAGAGTAGTTATGATCATGTACTTTTGCACCCTATCCCCCACTCAGCAATCCAAGATTAAAGCCTGTTAACTTAAACATGCTCTTGTCTAGCTTTTTCCTTTTTTTGTATTACAATGCCTACATTTCTTTATACTAAAAAAGAAAGAAAAGACATCTGTTTACTTTAGCATCTTTCATGTACAAGAACAACTAAAATTGCTTTCCTATAAAACATGCATTTTATATCATGAAAATTTCATAGATATACTGTTAAGAACAGAAGTTTTTACTTTTAGCTCCCCCCCCCCCCCGTGTCCTTCCAAGCATTAATTAGATGAAGTGAGGCAAATGCCTTTCAGTTCCCCATAAGTTTAACAAAGTTAACAAAAGCACACACTTTCCACTTTTTCTTATACAGCTGCATTTCACAAATGTGATTGATGATTTGCAGTCTCGCATTTATTCTCTAATTTCCATGTTGCTGGTGTTCCTGTTCATCTCTTTCTCTGAGCTGCAGACTTTGGTTCAATTCCAAGGTACTTCCAATTCTTCTAGTCAATTCCTGTGCTTCTCTCTCTCTCTCCCTCTCTCTCAACATTCTCCTTCAGAACAATAGAGAAATTCTCATTGGCAGAGTCTCTCTATGTGCTTTATTATCAGAAGAATTGAGAAGCATTGTCCCATTCTGCTTGATGACTCACTTTTTGTTGGATAAGCTATTATAATTCCTCCTCCTCCTGTTCTGCATCAAAAAATGAGTTGGATCTTCTAGGAAAAAATATTCTTAAGACAGCTGCATACAGCATCTTGAATCTCCTACTTGCTTCTTGACATTCCCTGGTTGCTGGAATACATTTTTTTTTCTGTCTTGCTTGGTGTATAGTGAGTAATCATTTTTCCCAAATACTCTACAGTCTCAAACTTTTAATACTTTGCCCTTTTGCCACAGGTTTGTCAGGATCAACTCTTTCTGCTGGTGAGTTTGTTTCATGAGTTATACAGGTCTAGGCTGCTTTCTCATGGCTAGGTTTGGAGCATACACACAGTGTGTCCTTTCAGTTAACTATTCCTGCTGAGGAATACCAGTCCAGTTGCTTATCTGTGCGTCCATAAAATTAATATAGTCTGTTCCTTCTAGTTTCTCTAGTACAGCAGAAAATCTCAGATTTTCCTTGTGTACTTTGTCCTCTAATTCTACCATTTTTGAAACCTGTCTTCTTGAGCAGTCTCTTACTCAACCAGCCTTTTCTTCATTTCGACCTCATATTTTTCCAATTTTACCAGCTCATCTGAATATCCATTTAAAGCTTCTTCCATTTTTTTCCAACCTTTTGTTGTTTGAGTTGATGTACTCCTTCAGTGTTCCATTTGTTTTAATCAGTTCTGAGCACATTTGACTTGTTTTTTTCTCTAGATTACTGGAAGCCTTGACTTGCACCAAAGCTGAAGCTCGAACTACATTTTGCTGAACAGCTGTAGGATTCTTCTAGTTACTGTTTTGTTTTCAGTTTTTCTTGATTTTATTTCAGGCAGTAACTGAATTTTCTAAAAGTGAGAGTGTTTCTGGCTCTTTTCTTTCAGTTTATTTTTATTTCACACTGGGAGAGCTGAAATTAAGCTGTTGATCATTGTGTAGCCATCTTGAAATGCCAATCATGGAGTTTTACATATAAGTAAGGGATGGAGAGAACTCCCCCACATGAAATATTGACTGTGTTTTGTTTGTGTGGGTGTGTGTAGGAAGGTATGTAGAAGTTGTTTGCAATGGTAGGTTGTTGTGTGTGATTGTGATGTTACTTTTAGTTTAGCAATTGCGAAGGGAAACTAATGATGTGAAGTTGTTTAATCTTGCCGTTTATTCTTGACTGATGGGTTCGGAGCCGATCCCTCAGCTCCGGTACGGCCACATGCAAAGCTCATGGTCTTCCAGTAGCTCAAGGCCAAGCCCCTATCCCATGATGCACTGTGAATTACCCCAGATGTAGTTTGCCGCGGCATCTGATCGGAGGTTCCCGTGAAAGCTCGGGCCAGTAAACTTTAACATTTTCTATTTAGTAGCTTATTATATAGCATTAGTATTTTTTTGACTTAGGATAGTTAGTTAGCGCTTAATCTTTAAATATTGACCTTGTTGTTTTGGCTTAGATATCTTTGGGCACTGTGTGTGTGTATTTAGATAGCTTATTCTTAGTAGTTATAACAGTTTTTTGAATACTTTTATCTCAGGCTCATGTGTGTGTGTGTGTGTGTGTGTGTGTGTGTGTGTGTGTGTGTGTGTGTGTGTGTGTGTTTAGAGCCTGTTATTTTCACACTAATATTTGATCTGCGTGTGTTTAGATTAGTATCATGGTGGATGATGAGGACAAACATCACAAGTCCGATTTTAAAAAATGTCCGGACTGTAATCAAAAAATGTCAGTCACTAATGGGCAATGTTACCTGTGTATATTGTTTAGTGGCTATCCACTTACAAAAATCTTGTGCTATCTGCCATTCTTTTTCATCCAGGGTTCTGTTAGAGAGGAAAAGGAAATTAATGGACAGGGGCTTGTTAAAACACCCTTTTCAAGAGGCATTGAGTGACCATGTTGCAAGCAAATATTCTAAGTCCTCCAAGTCATCTGTTGAATCTAAGGACACCAGTCAAAAAAATCTGATGACTCTGTGGCATTGGCTCCACAGGTTACGGAGCCGACTGTCTTTTCTTTTCAGAGCCGGCCCACAACATTGGAGCCGGTATCCCAAGTGCCTCAGTCACCATTACTCCATTCAGCACCATCTGTGCATTCATCTAGGTCGTCTGTTAGCCTTTCAGGTTTGGATATGGATGGATTGGTGCAGAAGCTTCTACAGGCACCAGGCCTTGCTAAATTGTTGTTGGCTCCAACCCAAGCGGCTTCGGAGCTGAAAACCACTACTCCTGCTTTGTCTACTCCTCCTCCGAGCTGTACCTGCCCTTTGGAGCCAGAAGAATCAGACCTGTTGATCTTGGAGCCTTTGGGGTCAAGGCCTGTTCCAGTGTCCTTGGCTCCATCTACTCTGACATCCTCAGAGCCGACACTCTCCAGTTGGATCCGGAGAGGATAGTTGGACCGACTTGTCAGTGCCGACTCTCCCTCTCAGGGCTTCAGCTCGGATGAGCTCAGCTCCTACCTCTGGCTCGGAGCCCACTGCCTCAGTGCGGGAGGGTTTGACAGTTCCCTCGGATCCGTTGACTCCTTCCCATCAGAGCGGTGGTGCCTTCGATGCCATGAGGAGAGCATAGTCTCCCAAGACATCCTCAACTTCAGGCCTTGCTTCTTCTTCCCCAAAAGCACCTGTGTCTGCTTCTGCTTCCATGATCCAGGCTAAGCGTAGAGACCCAGAGCCCCAGGTAGCCCCACAGGGTGACCCCTGCTCTTCTGAGACCTCTCCAGATGCCCCCATGGAGGAGGCTCCTAGGAAGAGATTGTGCAAGAGGAGATACTTGGACTCCCCACAGGAGTCTTTAACATCTGATACTGACTTGGATGAGTCAGAAGTGTCCCTCCTCTGAGGATATCTCCTTTGCTGACATATTTGAGATCCTTAGGCAGAGGGGTGATTAGCAGTCCAAAAAGCCTACTGAGGATGAGTCAGTTCTCCTAAAGGCTTTCAGGTCTCAACCCTCCACCTCTTGGGCGTCTCCCCCCTTCGATGAGCTCATGCAGTTGGTTTCTTGAAGGCATTGGAGTCGCTGTATTCTACGAAGCCTGTCCCCAAGAGGCCTAACAAATTTATGTCAGCCCCACTAGACCAAACGTTCTTAGCCAAAGGAGTTCCTGTTGATGCAATGGTGGTGGCGGCCACCAACAAGGAAATGTCTGAGACTTTCTCTTCTATCCATCCTCCTAATAGAGAGTCTAGGATTATGGATAGGTATGGGAAACGCATGTTCAGTTCAGCGAGTTTTGCTGTCCGTTCACTAAACTACTTAACCCATTTTACTATGTTGCAAAGAGATCTTCTTAAGGAGTTCGGAGATGCTCTTCAGGGTGCAGTAGCTGCAGGAGCCTCTGATAAAGTTGCTGCCCAGCTTTCTACCCAAAATTCTGTTGTCAACTCATCCATGCGTCTCATATCCTATGCAGCTGATAAAATGAGTAGGGCAGCGGGTACAGGAATCGTTCTTAGAAGACATTACTGGTTGCGCTTGTGTTCCTTTGCGGAGCCCTTCAAGTCATCCTTCATGAACACTCCCTTTGATGGCTCATCCCTTTTTGGGCCTAAAGTGATGGAAACCTTGACCAGGTGTGAACAGGAGGGAAAGACTCTGTCTGCCATCGGAGTCAGTGTTTCCACCCCTACCCGACCTTATCGCAAAGGTCAAAGGAGAGGGAAAATATGGTTCCGGAAAGCCCAAGGAGCCTTTCAGGACACACGTGATGAACCCCCCCCCTCCAGGGACAGAGGAAAGGGGTAATAATGGAAGACGCCACTCTTGCGGCAGAGGGGGGTCCGTAACACCATGGTGACAGAGATCACTTCTCTGGGCAACCCTACCTGCGATCCTGAAAGGAGGCCCGACTGCCCTGCTCTGAAGGCAGTCGGGGGTCGCTTATCTTTGTACCCAGACGCCTGGCTAAAAATAAGACAGCTGGATGCAAAGTATCATTTCCAGAGGATACTTCTTACCATTCGACACACCCCCTCCGACCATAAGGAGAATCCCAGACGTTCCACCCAGTTGCAGGGAAAAGGCAACTATAGAGGTCCAAAAGTTGCTAGAAAAAAAGAGTAATCCAGCCAGTCCCAGCAGACCAAACAGGATCCGGACCTTACTCGAGATTCTTTTTGGTTCCAATGAAAACAGGGGACTGGAGACCCATTTTGGACCTCAGCAGACTCAATCAATATGTAAAGAAAGTGAAGTTCCGGATGGTCACGCTTCAGTCTATACTCCCCTTCTTAGGGAAAGACAATTGGATGTGCTCGATAAATCTCAAGGATGCGTACTACCACATAAAGATGGCCAGGCAATCCAGAAATCACCTGCACTTCCGGCTGGGAGCCAATTGTGATCATTTTCGAGCCCTGCCCTTTGGTCTCACTACAGCTCCCAGAGTGTTCACCAAATGCATGGCAGTGGTCATGGCTCACCTGAGGCATCTAGAATTCCAGATGTTTCTGTACCTAGACGATTGGCTCCTTACCGCCACCACCAGGCATCAACGGATTCAGGCAAGGGAGTACACTCTGTCACTCTGCAATCATCTAGGCATTACAGTCAACTCAGAAAAGTCTGCCTTGTCACCATCGCAGCATATCGTTTTTATCGGGGCAGAGCTAGACACCTCAACCACCACTCTAAGGCTTGCAATGGAAAGACTCTTTCTTCTTCAGCAGCATGTCAGCACATTGGTATCAAAAGAGCACCAGCTTCAGAAGTTCTGAAAGTATTGGGTATGATGGCAGTAGCAATCCTAGCCATACCATTAGCAAGAATGCATATGCCGATTCTTCAGTGACTGTTGTTCACTCAATGGTCTTACCAGGAACTTCCCATGGACCACAACAATATTGATTACAAGCTCCTGCAAGAAGGACCTCCAGTGGTGGTTGACGTCTCTTCATGTCACCATAGGACATCCCTTTGTTCTACCCCCTCCAGTAGCCATTGTGACCACGGACACTTCCCAGATTGGGGGGGGGGGGGCATTTTCAGGGAAAGACTGCCCAAGGCACATGGACCGATAAGGAGTTGCATTTGCATATCAATATCCTAGAGATGAGAGCAGTACTTTTGGCGTTGCAGTATTTCCAGGACTCTCTTCCTCTAGGAACGATTGCGATTCAGACAGACAATATGTCAGTAGTCTGGTATTTGAACAAACAAGCGGTAACCAGATCTTCCCCTCTTTGCCGAGAAGCCCTCAGAGTTTGGCAGTGGGCTGTTTCTTCCCAGCACTTTCTGTTGGCAGCGCACATCCCAGAGGATCCAACGTGATAGCAGACAAACTAACCAGGGCAATCTTGTTGCCACACGAGTGGTCCCTCAAGAAAGAGATTGCGGACAGGATTTTCCCCAAATGGGGTCAGCAATGCTGCAACCTTTTTGCCAATCACATCAACACAAAATGCAGAAGCTACTTTGCCCTGATTCCCCCTCTGGAAGAAGCCCCGAGTGACGCACGCATACACGATTGGCCCCCGGGACTCCTCTATGCAGTTCCACCAATACCATTCATACCCAAGCTTCTACAGAAAGCAAAATCCCTGGGAAGGACCATCATTCTTATAGCCCCTCATTGGCCTCGGCAGATTTGGTTCCCATTCCTTCAACCTCATCTCTTGGAGGATCCCTGGATTCTGGACCCAGTTCCAGACCTTCTGACACATCCGTCGGGGGACCCTCATCTCTCTCTACAGTCATTGAAGTGGACAGCTCAGCTGCTCCAGTTCCCCTCATAGCTAGGCTTCATAACCTTTCCAATGAGACAAAACAGATCCTTTTGTCTTCTCATAAGCCCTCCACTAGAAAATTATATCTTAGTAAGTGGAAGAGATTTTCCATATGGGCCTTTAAAAATAATATGGATCCTTACCAAGCCCCCATGACATCCATACTAGAATTCTTGACTATGATCTTTAACAAAGGAGCGGCAGCAGCAACAGTTCGGGTTCAGTTGGCTGCTGTTTCTAATTTTCATCTTGGGGTTGACTGTTTAAATATCATGTTCCACAAGTTATCCAAAGCTTTTCTCAAGGGGACATTCATATGAGACCACCTGTGAAAACTTCCTATTCTCCATGGAATCTAAATTTTATGCTTTCACGTACAATTCTCCCTCCGTTTGAACCAGCATCATCTTGTGACTGCAAATATTTGTCATGGAAAACCATGTTTCTGGTAGCTATTACTTCTGCCCGCAGAGTGTCAGACTTCAGGCTTTATCTGTCAGCCCTCCTTATTTGATTTTTCATGCTGACAGAGTATTACTTAGGACAAATCCTTCATTTTTGCCCAAAGTTTGTTCAGAAACCAATATTAACCAAGTTATTGATTTACTAGTTTTCTTCCATAATCATTCCAACAAGTTAGAGTATGTGCTGCACCAACTTGATGTTCACAGACAGCTCAGATTTTATTTGGATAGAACAAAAGATTTCAGGAAATCAGACCAGCTTTTTGTTTCATTCTCTGAATCCAGGAAAGGTAGACCAGTGGCTAAAGCAACTCTCCTTTGTCTATTCAGCTGCTAATATGCCCTTGCAACACAAGATTAAAGCTCACTCAACCAGAGCAGTTTCTACATCCTCTGCATTTTCAGCCAAACTTCCCCTCGATAACATTTGTGCAGCAGCCACTTGGTCAAAACCTCATACCTTTGTCACTCATTGCAAAGTTGATAAGGCCTCCAGGGTCGGAGCTTCCTTTGGGTCCACAGTCCTAAAAATATACTCCCGTGAGCCACCTGAGATTGATGGTGCTTGGGATGCTACCCATCAGTCAAGAATGAATGGCGAGATTGAACAACTTCACATTAAGAAGTTATGTACTCACTATAACGTTCCATGTGAGTTGTTCATCTCGCCTTCATTCTTACGTCCCTCCCTCCTACAACCTCCAGGCTGATAGTTGACCTAGATGTTGGTTTCATCCTAGTTGCTCAAATTCTTCTTCCCTTCTATAGGGGAGTAACTATTATATATGGTTATAGTATACACAGCAAACAAGATCTGAGGTAATTCACAGTGCATCATGGGATAGGGGCTTGGCCTCGAGCTACTGGAAGACCTCTAGCTTTGCTTGTGGCCGTACCGGAACCGAGGGATCCGCTCTGAACACATCAGTCAAGAATGAAGGTGAAATGAACAACTCACATGGTACGTTATGGTGAGTACATAACTTATTTCCTTTTGCAATCAGCTGTGTTTCAGTATAGCTGTTGCCCTGTAGACAATACTGTTGGTGTTTTTGACCACATGCGTGTTTACAGCTTTGTAATTTATTTCTTGACTTTATGTATAACATTGTTATTAAAGTGTAGGACTGTAAATTCCAGAGTATTTAGACCTTCATATTAAACAAAAACCTGTTTTTGTTGTATGTTAAATATCAGTGGACATTTTTAATTTAGTTATTTCAGAATAGGCCAGTAGCTTAAGCTGGATTGCTTAAAGTTTTTGTTTGGTTGTGTTATTATACAAGTAACTTTAAACTGCTAAACTTTTGACTTTTGCCTGACATTTTGGCTGTAATTTCAGTTTGTATTTGTATCCCCTCAATTTCGAACTCATGAAGCTACATTGCTATATATAGATGATGAGGAACTTACCTTTCTCATGGAAATTACAGCAAAACATCTCAGATGCACATTTTTCATTTTTGAGTTCATTGAAAAATAGCAGTAAAAGTCTTACATGTCTTGACGGTGATATTGCCAGGTTACAAGGACAGCCACGGATCTCATCTCAGTACTGTTGAAGAGCAATATAAGCAACAGACATGTTCTTGCCATGTTCAGTTTTATTTGTAAAACTTGTCTGCCTGCAGAGTGGCCTTTACACTGAAGTTGGATAATTGGCTGCTGTCTCCTTTAACTGATTCATTATGTTTTCATGACTTTCCATGCCATTTTTTGTGGCTCTCCCAGATATATTTTTTTCTCTTTATCAAGAAAATGTCTGTAGACCATCCCTGTAATGCATAATCTGAAAAATGCGTTCTTCATTCACTGCTTTTTCTTTTCTCCTGTCTGCACTTGTCCTTCGTTGAAATAACCCATTACGAAGTAGGCATCTGTATGAAAGCTCAATGAATGTCAATGCCATTTTTCATGTTCTTGTAATAATTTGCTAATAAATTCAAGTGCCATTCCCAAAATGTACTTAAGCTAAAAGCAGCGTGATATTATTACAAGTGTGCTGGCTGCTGTGGTATTTGACCAATGTTCATTGCTTTGCACCTATTGCCCTATTGATTCATGTTTTTCAGTTGCTGCAGTATTCTGTTTCAGACAGTGATTTAAAGCTACATTTTTTTTGTCTTTTTTTCATTCAAGGCTGAGCAGTCAAGAGAAGAGAAGAAGCAAGGTCTGAAAGCTGAAAAGCTGATGAGGAAGGCTTCAAAGGATGTGTGCAGGTTGCGAGAGCAGAGTCAGAAGGTGCCTCTGCAAGTGCAGTCCTTCAGGTATGGCTGCCTTTATCTTTGTTTAATGTTTAATTTTTGATAGCAGGTCAGTACAGTTTAGGAATGTTAGTTTTGTACTTTTTACCATAGTATTGATCCTCTGGAGGGAGCTGCACATGTAAAGGACAACTGAATGATCTTTCGGTTAGTCTTGGTGGATAACACAAAGTAGTACAGCCACTCCTGCACGTCAGTAGTGGAATATAAAGCTGTTTTCGTTTTAAGGGCTGCATCTCCAAGGGTAGTTGTATTTCTCAAAGGTGCTAAAATGTAGGATACTTCCTCCTTCCTTTTCAGCTTTGCTGTCTTTATGGAGGGTAACTCATTGGTGCAGTCAAGTAAATATGCTAATTGCACTGCTTGGGTATAAAGAATACTTTCATATATCTATTCTACTTTTTAGTCAGACATTATTACTGTTTAAACACTTGTAGACATTACCACACAATTTTTACCATTGCAGTGCAGATTGTGCTACAGAATCTTTCACTTGACTGGAAACACCATGATTTGCATGCCATAAGTGAAGTGCAACCTCTTGTCTGTGATGTGTCTGTTCAAGTCGGACCTAAAACTGTAAAGATGCAGTCATAGATTATCAGTTCTTGAAGATTACTTAGAACGCAGTACAAGAACAAAAACAAAAAAAAGACTGTTCACTGAAGAAGTTAGGAAGCCAACCCAAGCCAAGGATAAGTAATTTAAGGCCAGGTGGAGATGTTTTTTTGCAGTGTCTGTTCCAAAAGACTTTGGAAGGTACACTGCCGTATTTGCCCAGGGTTTAGGTTATATTGTGTAGTACTCTGCATTAGAAATGCCACTTTTGTCAAGTAGTATGCATTTTCTTTATTTTGCTTGCCTAGAGAAAATTTCTAGTAAAACTCTCTCTCGTAACGTGAAAATCCAATGTGAAGGACTTTTTTATTTTAGTCTTCTGATATCTTCAACATCAGGTCTTGCAAGAAGATGCAGGCCACAGTTTGTTTTTCCCCCTGTCATTCCTTTGAAGCTAATGACAAAAGGGCATCCTGCCGAGATAAGGCAGTGTGTGTGCTCGGTTGCCCTTGGGAGGTTCAGATTTAGCGTTTCACAATATTTTCTTTTTTAATTCCATTTAGACATGTGGCCTTTGTAAGTTTTATAACTTCCTGTTAGATATCTTACAATTGTAGATATGTTTAGAACTCATTTCCTACTCACAACCATAATGCTGATTTGAGTTGTGCCTTTCTGCATGCCTCCACTGTCAGCTGAGCGTGCAGGTTCTGCGGTGCTTACTTGCAGCAACATGGCGAGCGGCAGACTGCTATCAATGCTACTGAATTTGTTTCATTCATTACTGCAGGTAAGCCATTTAAACATGATGGAATGGATTCATTTGGACTGAGTAAAACATTGTTTTACCTGTTCATTCTTTTCTTTTACATGTAAATTTTATTTTCTTTGATATTCCCCAGATAATTGCTGTTTTTCCTGCCAGCATTGAGGTTTCTCATACCCTATTAAGTGCAAGTTTGAGTAGGTATAAATATAAGTTAGCAGACAGGTATTACTTACCAGTTCTTGAAAGGTAAGCAAGAAAGGGGAGTCTGAACTTAATGCATCTGCACAAGTTTCATTTCCTGTGTCTAGCCATTATGGCCACCTGTGAGAATATTTTTGCTTTACCAAATGGATTTTGTCTTGAGACATAGTTTTACAGCCAGGAGAACATGTCTGTAGTAACTTAAGACTGTATTCTGCCAAAGAATGATTCCAATATGCACTTTCTTTACTTTCTAAGATAAGCTCAATTTGAGTAAAACAGTTTTAACATGAACATTCAAGCCAGTTGTTGATGGTCTTTTGAATAAGAATAAGATGATATCAGCCTTGACACAAAGCTCCTCATGCATTTGCAGTTTGATATTCTAGCTTCTATTTGATGAAAAGCATTGCCCCTGTTTTAATGTTTGTTTTTACTCACTTTGCAAACATTTAATTGTGTGTATCTAATTAATGATTCAGGGATGTAACTGGTAGATATCTCAGGATGGAGAGAATGTCTGGTATCTCCAGCACTCTACTTGCACGCATTTTGCCCACCATTCCAAAATGAAATTTGACCCAGTTTTTTTGGGGTTGCTTTCTATGTTTTTTTAGTAAAGCGAACATTTATCTGTATAGGAAAACTGTGTAATAAACTCCCTCCTGAGGTAAGCGATGTAAATGGTCTACTAAATTCAAATTTCTGCTAACTTCCCAGAGCACTAATCGGTTATGTAACTATGGCATACTTTAAACACTCACTCAATACATGTACTCTTTTGTACTCACTCAGTACATATCATGTACTCTTTTAGCTATTTTTAACACCTTCATTGAATTATCACTTGACATACGCAAACATACATTGACAGAAAAGAAAAAACATATTAACAGTTTTCCATTTACATATATTGTACATCACATATATTTTCTTTCTTTGTAATTATCAGTCCAACATTACATAGAAGGCTAAATTTCCTGCGTTCCCTTAAATGTCACTCCTCCTGAACATTGTCCTGCATGTATTGTTCCCACAATTTTAATTTATTTCTATGCAATTTGCACCTTCCCTTTTCTAAAGATCCCTTCTCTAGTTCTTTGATCTCTTTTATAATATTCAGTACTTCAAATACAGTTCTTTTAGACTTTGATTTCCATTTTCTGGTAATTGTTTTTTGGCAGCTAACAGAGTTAAACTTAAGGCCTTACTATGACTAAGCAACTCAGATCCTGTGTCCCAGCTCAAAAAAAATATGTCCTTAGTTACAGCCATTTGTTTACCCAATATTTCTGACAGAGAACTCGCTAGGGAATTTTTATCTGCCAGCTCATTATACTCTCAAAACATATGTTCCCAGTTATTCTTTCTTCCCCATCCAGGGTTGCCAGACGTCCCTATTTGGGCGGGACTGTCCCAGGATCTGCAGCCTGATCCCGAGTCCCGCACTGCCAGTTTAAATCCAGGGCAGCCTCCACTTTGTTTTTTTTGTTTTTTGATTGGCCCGTATACCGGCATACGGGCCAATCAAGAATCGCTAAACACGGGGCTTCTTGTGTTTAATGCGGAACATTGCAGTTCCACATTAAACAGAAGTAGCTCCGTGTTTAGCGATTTTTTTATTGGCCCGTATACTGGTATACGGGCCAATCAAAAAAATTGCAAAAACAGGGCTACTTCTGTTTAATACGGGACGGAGATGTTCCGCATTAAACAAAAGTAGCTCCGTGTTTAGCAATTTTTGATTGGCCTGTATACTGGCATATGGGCCAATCAAAAAATCTCAAAACAGAGCTACTTCTGTTTAATGCAGAACTGTGATGTTTCGCATTAAACAGAAGTAGCTCCGTGTTTATTTTTGATTGGCCCATTTTGATTTTAGTCTTCACTTACTGTGGAAGACATTTTTTGTCCCTACCTGGCCAGTCGGAAATCTGGCAACCCTGTCCCCATCACACCTCCAACATTTACTGTCCTCTACCCGAGGAAAAATAATTTGAGGAAAAATTCTTTGAAGTCTGCTCAGTGTATAAAAACACCTAAACAAAACAATTCCAAGAAAAAATCCTAAACCATACATTTGTTGTCCTATTGTTCTCTTAAAACTGCTTTTCCGGTTTCTCTTCACAGTCTTTTCTAACCTGCTCTGATGCATTCTTATACATAGAATTATCCCTTTTTAAAAGCAGCTTCGGTTCTAAATTCTACTACAGTTCTTTAACGTAAAAATCATGTCTGAAGGTACAAAATCTTTTTTGTATAAAAAAGTGTTTGCATGCATCATTATGTATTTAATACATTTTTATACAAAAAAAAAAGCTTGCTTTACACACATGAATTAACAAAACAGTTTTTAAAATATTGCTTCCGATCACCGAATGCTAATACTGTTACTGTTAGTGATGTTAATTTAACGGTTTGGCAATCACGTCACTAATTTGCATTTATTTACCTACACTAATCCAGCAGTATTAGAGCTGGAACCTGGAATGACATAACCGCTCCTTGCCCTCCTATGAATATTAATGCTGTAAATGCTGCTTACTACATTTAGTCTTTTGTGTTTGGAAGGCATATTTAAAACTTTATATGTTTTTAAAAACACTTTTTGTTTGAAAAGAAAAGCACGTTTTGTGCCTTTAAACATAGTATTTAAAATTCCCCTATCCCTTTCTCTTTGCCTGTACTCTAATATCCTGGTAGGGAAGGCAGTCTCTAGCTTGCAGTCCAAAGGTCTTTTTGGCCTCATCCCACTCTGTTACATTTCCTGCTTTTGTTATTTATGCCAAAAACATTGGTCCCTTTGCCAGTTTTCTCCACTAAATTCCAGCCCCTCATTGCCTATTTTCTATACGCCTACATGCATCAGTCATCCTCGCTAGCTAAACCCGTTTTCTCCATTCTCGTGTTGGTTTAGTTCTTAAAATATGCTTTATGAGTATAATATTCTGTATGGTTGTTGTTATTCTCCTTGAGGATCTGCATCCAAAATCGCACTCTTTCTTGTACCCCCCCCCCCCCACACACACACACACACACTTCTTGTTCATCCCTTTACATTTTTAATTATAACCTTCTGCTTGTATTATGTATATAAGCCTTACCTGTGCAGCTCTAAAATATCCATTCAAATCAGGTAATCCTAAACCACCTTGTATTGGAAGATTCAACTTATTCCACTTATCTCTTGCTGTCTTCCCTCCCAGATAAATGTCTTCAACGTTTTAGTAAGTATTGTTGAAAACTTCTCTTGTGGTTGATAGAAATATGCCTGACTCATATATAAAGTTAAAGGGACTAAAAACATTTCAGTACTTATATCTTACTATCAATATCCATAAGTAAGACCTTCCAGTTTCTTGGTGTTAGTATTATCTTTTGTTTAGTCTCTTCCCACATATTTGTAACTGCCGTAACAGAAGCCTAATAATTTGTGTGTGGGTACATAAATTTATGGCTATAGCCATTGTTTTTGGGATTTAAAATTAAAGAATATAAACAATTTGAAACAGTCTCAAAATGTTCCACAACACTATTAATATTTGTTAATATAGTTTGATTACTTTTATATAAATGTGAAACTGTCCATGCCACAAGTGATAATTCAGTAAAGGTGTGTTTAAAAAAAATGTTCCACAACACTAATGTCCATTTCTAAATTATCAGGTACAAAGTAATATCGTCTGCAAATAAAGCCAACTTTTCTTTATTACCAAACCACCTATATTCTTGCATTTCTGAGTCTCATATTTTCTTTGCCAGTGGATCTAAATTTAAAGCAAATAAAGGAGAAAAGTCACCGCTGATGGTTCAAACAAATTATCAGAGAGGAACATTCCCACTTTACTTCTTGCCTCTGAGCCTTCATATGTCCTTCTGATTAGCCATATTATTGTATCAGGGAGTGAGTACTTCCATTGCCCTCCTCATAAAATCACAGCTTACTCTGTTGAATGCCTTCTCTGCATCAAGACCCAACAACAACAGTGGTATTTTCTTGCATTCTGCTTCCATCTAGATCATCATTGTTCTGTTAATGCTGCCAAATGTGTGCCTCCCCTTTGCAAAAATACACTGATCCATATCTATCAATTTTGGCAACTCCTTTGCCATTCTGTTAGCTTGTATTAGATATAAGCAATTTATAACCATAGTTTAAAATTGACAAGGGTCTGTATGAAGGATGGTTCTGATGTGGCTTTACCATCCTTGGGTAAAGCAGCCACCACAGCTTTCTTCCAAGGTGTTGGTGCTTCCCCTCATTTTAAAATACTTTTAAGCAGAATCTTCCAGAACTTTATTTTTTTCCCTTCTAATTTCTAAACTTTTACAGGAGTACCATGTGTTCCTGGAAATTTTCATGAAGATTGATTATACATTACCATTTTATCACATCTCCTCGTATCTTTAACTGTTGATTATTGAGCCTCATCTACCTCTAACCTTGGCATAAGGAAGTCTTCCATAAATAATTCCATTTGTGCTCTTTAATTTTCACATTTGCCTACTTTGTACTGAAATAACCAGAAATCCTGTAAATGTGTTAGAGATATTTTTCTTGCTATACGCTTAAGAATTTACAACAGCCCTTTCTAATTTCTGTTGCCTAGGCCATTGACCTGAAAGGGTTATTTTGCTCTGGAGTTATCAAAAAATAGTTGCTTAATAGTAATCTTCCTAAACTCACGCATATTATCCAGATATGCCCTTATTTTTGCTTTAGTCTGCATTTGTTCCTGTTCTGAGAGATTTCTCTTATTTTGCAATACTTTAACCTTTGTCGGCCCCTATAAGTAATTCCTATTACAACTTAACCATATCTCTTTCTCTTTTATTTCTACCCTGTTTATAAATCCCATTTTAGTTGTATCCCAATCACAAGCTATAACTTTTTTAGATATTTCTATCTCCTGCAGTAACTCGGATAATTTCCACTGCCCATTCCTTAAATTCCCCTCCTTCTAACAGATAGGTGGGAAGGTGCCAGTACCTCATTTTTACTTCATTGTCATGCATTTTATCTTCGTTTTTATTGGTGCTTGATCTGAAATAGTAACTGTTACTGGATGCTTTCAATTAAATGCAAATGTTCCTGTGAAATATAACTTCTGTCTAATCTAGCCTGGTTATTACACCTTGGGGAATAATATGTAAATTCTGTCCAAGTTCCTACAGCTACCATACCAAGGATTTTCATAAATTTTTATCCCCTCTTTTGTTATATTTTTCTTTCTAGGTCCACCTGATACATACTCATTATTTCAAATCACGTTCCAGTCCCCATCTCTAAGTAATATTCCCTGAAGAAAACTGAATATTTAATCTCAAAAATCTCCTAAGCTTCATAATAGCAGTTTTTGGTGAAATATAAAACACAGACCTGCATAAAACTCTTTCCTTGCCAGTAGCCCCTTACTACCACAGATCCACCAGTATTGTCTTTTTCCACTCTTCTATCACTATTGAAACCCATCTTGTAATTTAGTTTAATTCTCCCATTTTCCTTTGTCCCTGATATTCTGATGAATATCCATCTTGAAATCCTTTCTTTGTCAAATTCACATGTTCGTTTCTTTACAAATGCGTCTCCTGCAGCATTGCTGTTTGCACTCTGCATTTCTTAATATAATTCTTTATCCTCCTCCCTTGCAAATAGCCCCTTATTACCACAAATCTACCATTATCATCTTTCCCCATGTCTATCATTATTGGAGTCCCTCTAGTAGTTAGTGTAATTACCCCTCTTTTACTTTGTCCCTGATATTTTATTGAATATCCATCCTGAAATCCTTTCATTGTTTTTCTGCTTTTGTGTTACATGAGCACACTGTTTGACAGACTTATCTTTTATATACAGATTTATCCCCATTTCAACTTATGTCAAATTTTTCAAGACTTTTTATTTTAATGAAAACCCTTAAAGAAAAATTAAATATATTTTCAGAACACCTCCAGCCCTATTAACTTAGAACAAATGCACAAAATAATGTACCTCTTCAAAAAATGAAGTTTAATGCTCCAGATAGGAGCAGTTGCCCCAGATTGACTGCTGTACCCACAGGCATTGCTTAACTTAAAATTAAGGTTACCCATGCTAAAGAGCATGCTACAACCTGTGTTCCCAAATACATTGATTGCTCTATCTGTGTCCCCCCCTCCCATACTGAAAGCAGCTTGTATGCTTTCAGAAAAAAATAACTTTTTGCCCTAAGAAAAGGTGCAGTGGCTGTAAAAGTAAATTGTACACTGTTGTATTAAATGCATTAATTTATTAAGGCTGGTAGGGAGTCTGTTTTTTATTAACTTCCCATAGTTCAGTTCAAAATAAAAGTTTTAAATTGCTTGCTATTGTACCTTTAAATTTTGCATTTCCCTCAACAAAGAATGCTAAGAACTCTCATGAGTAGTTGCTTGCACATGCAGGTAACTCTTTTCTATGTAACAGTAGTCGATGAATCTTTGTAAATTTCAGAAACAAATGTGCAGACTTTGAGTCCCACCGAATATTTGCTAATGGAGAAAAACAAGCTTAAGTCTTTGAAGATGCAAGATAATTAAAACATTTCATAGCTTTCATCATTTTATCAAGATTTCGTGCTTAGAAAAAAAAAACAACACTTTTTTATACCTTAAGCCAAGGGCATTAACCTAGACTCTCACCCTGCAAAAATAAGAGAAAATATTGAAATTGTACATATAACATAATCGGTGCACTTGTACACACCACTTCCACACCAGCAGCCTAAAATTACAGCATATTAACATTAAACTTGATTTTGCCCAACCCTCCTTATCTTGCTATACTGTAAAGCCCATATTTCTTACACCAAAAAGTACTTATTTACTTTAATATCTTTAACACATACAGCAGTCACTGAAAATACCCCCATAGTTAAAATACCCATGACTACAGACTACACAAAACTGCTTTACTATACAGTATATAACATGCAGTTTATATCATGAAATATTTTATAAAAATGCTAATAAGAACAAAAATTGCTTTATTTCTAGTTTTTCCCTTTTTAGTGTTCTTCTAAACATTGATATAAAGTGGGGTATATGCTTTACAGTCCACCCACAAGTTTAACAAAGTCAACAAAAGTCCAGTCTTCAGCCACATTTTCTTGCAAAGCCATATTTCACAAATGTGATTGATGTGTTATAGTCTCCCATTTATTTACTTATTACATTGTTGCTGGTCTTCTTCATGTTCATCTCTATCTCCCTACACCAGACTCTGGTTCAAGTCCAAGGTACTCCTGATTCTTGTAGTCAATTCCTGTGCCTTTTTTCTCTCTCAAACATTTTCCTTTGAAACATTGGAAAATGTTTCACTGGCAAAGTCTCCCTATGACCTTTATTGTCAGAAGAATGAGAAGCAGTGTCCCCTTCTGCTTTCTGGCTCACTCTTTATTATCATTTTTTTTGTTTCTTCCCTAGCCTGTGCTGCATTAAAAATGTATTTGGTCCTCCAGGAGTAAATACTCTGGAAGACAACTGGATATAGTAGCACAGCAGCTTGAATATCACACCTGCCTCTCAACATTCCCTGATTGTTATAAATAAATCTTCTTCTCTTCTGCCTGATTTACAGTGAGTAACCAATTTCTACAAATGCTCTGCTGTCTCCAATTTTAATACTTCGTCTTTCTGTTATAGTTGTGTAAGCGTAGAAATCTCTCTCTTGCCAGGATTTCCTCTTTACTTTAATATAGGTCTTGGTTGCTTTCTCATGGCCAGGTTTAGAACATACACGTGATGTGCCCTTTCAATTAACAAGTCCTGCTGTGGAGCATCAGTCCAGTTGCTTAGTTGTGCTTTCATAAAATTAATACAGTCTGTTCCTTCCAGTTTCTATGGTACAGCAGAAAATCTCAGGTTTTCTATATCTGCCATGTCTTCTAATTCTATTATTTTTGAAACTGCTCTTCTTGAGAAGCCTCATACTCAGCTTTTTCTTAAAACAGAAAAAGTCAAGGTAAAAGTTATCAATGCATCTGACCATAGTCTTCTTCCAGAGATCAGTGCAGTCAGTAAAACTGTTTTTCATGTTAAGAACCTCAAGTTAGTCTGATGAGCTGGTTCAAGTGGAGCAACCGCTAGCTTCTCTTACAAAACAATTAAGATCTGAAGGCAGAGCCACTGGTTTTCTTGGAGGCCTCTTGTGTAATACCCTTTTCTAAAACAATTAGACATGAAAATGCATTGAAAGAGAAGGATCCATGAGCAGACATACTGAAATGGCCTACAAATGAACCTTAATAGAAGAGTAAGACATGCCATAGGAATGTAACTCACACGTTATAAATGAAACCACCTATACTGAGCCAGAAGATATAGCAAACCTACTGGCCAACAAATTCAGCTCCAGGTTCTTCTCACCCTTCCCTCAGGAAACACCATCAAATGTAACTCCCCCTGCTATCACTAGGGAACAGGTCCTTAATGCTCTGTCTAAGACCAAGAACACTGCATCAATGGGCCCAGACAGTATCCCGGGATGCCTTCTAAATAGCATGAAATATGACCTGTCAGCCCTCTAGAATTGCTATTTAATTGTTGCCTCCAAACAGGTTTCATGTCTTATGGATGGAGAACAGCAACAGTTATCCCTCTGCACAAAGGTGGACCTTCTACAGACCCTGGAAACTGCAGAACCATAAGTCTCACTAGTCTTGTATGTAAAACCATGGAAACAATTATCATGGAAATGATCAGTAATGACACAGGAAACCTCCAGACACTGGACTGAACCTAGTTTGGTTTCATCAAGGGCAGGTCATTCCTGCTCAACCTGCTGGACTTCTTTGAGAGGGTCACCAAAGCAGTGGATGAGGCATACCTCTCAACCTCTTAGAGCAAGAAATCTGGACAAAGCCATAAGTAATGGGGGGACAAAGGGCTAAAATAGGAACACTTTTTTAAAATATTGCTCTTACAAATTTAGTTGATAGAATAACAGGTTTTGCATTAGTATGAATTTTCTGAAGGTTATGAAGTCTGAAACACAAATGTCTGTCATTATTTTATGACTTCAACCCTCAATGATTTGCCAGAAAGCCACAATGTTATGAGAAACACACCAAAAATATGAGGCAAAGATCTGGACATTCTGCAGAAATCTGTAAAGTTGAGAGGTATGGATGAGGGCAAAATGGTCCACACTGCCTACCTTGACCTGGGCAAGGCATTTGATAAAATATCCCACTTGGGCACTGTTGACAAACTTAAGAGGTTAGGTAGAAACCCTTATGTCACATGGTGGATAGCTAGCTTGCTAACAGACAGTACCCAAGAAGTTAGAATTGGGGAGTCCACCTCTACAGAGAAGCCAGTTACAAGCTGAGTCCCTTAAAGATTGGTCTTGGGACCACTCCTTTTTGGAATTTGTTTCTCTGAAGTCAAGGGTAATGTCAAAGGCTTCTGGCTGATTAAATTTGCTGATTGCATATTAGGAGCTGTCATTGAGTCACCGACCAACACAAATGTTCTCCAGGATGGGCTGATTCAGACAAAAAACTGGTGTCAGAGCCATGGACTAAATCTAAATGCCAATGCATAATATCCTTCTGGAGGTCATCCATGCCTGATATGTATCATATTGACAACACACCCCAAAGAGTTGACCCAGTAGTTAGGGATTTGGGCACGCACACACACACTGGCAATATTCTAACCTTTGACCATTACTTGTCTATGGTAGTGAAAAAAAATCATTCTATGCTGTGCGACTTATAAACAAATGTATAGCATCTAGATCCAAGGAAGTCACTGTTCCACTGTATTTGGCATTCATCAGACCTGTCATGGAGTACATTGCCCACTTTGGTATATACCTAACCAGGCATGTCAAACAATTGGAATGTCCATAGAGGTTCTTCACTAAAAGCATACGGGAGGTATGAAACATGTCCCATGCAGACTGCTTCGAGGGCCTATCCATGTATCCCGTCTCATACAGGCTTTTGAGGGGAGAGCTTTGCCTTGCTTGCAGAACCCACTCCTGATGGACCTCGTGAATATCCGCAAAATAAACAGCACTAGAATTACCCATTTTAAAGACTTAAACCTTGCCTATGATATAAGTAGGACATGTTGGGTAGACAGGTATGTCTCCCAGAGACTACCCCTTCTCTGGAAGTGGCTCCCCATCTATATCGAGCAGAGTTCCTCCCTAATCCAATTCGTGTTACTTGGACAATTAGATGGAGGACAGGAAATTCATCCCTGGTTTGACAACTATGTCTGTAATGGATACAGGCAGCCTGTAAATAGTTAATCTTCCAGGACTTTGCTTGTAAACATTTCACCTCCCATGCCCCTGCTTAGACTTATCAAGGGTACCAGCACTTGTCAGAGGTTTGTGATGCTTGGCTAGGTTTAAAAAGGCCCTTTTGGTCATTGGCCTAGTAAACACCTATGAACAAATATTGCATACCAAAAAAACAGTAACCCTGAATGTGTGCTGGTTATTTTGATGGCAGCAACTAGAAAACCTTTTCTATTTGCTTATATATGATTTTTTAGTGGCAGGCTTTCTTGCCTCCATTAGTACTTGCTACGCGTCCTCAGTAAACAGGTGCCTAAAGTGAACTAAGATCCTATCATTTAGGCAGTCAGTTGAAGTGTTTTGCGATCATGATGCATCAGACACCCCCTGTTCTTGTGTGAGTAGATACAGTTTTAGAGAAAGCATGTGGTAATTGCCCCTGGCCAGTTTCAAAAGAAAGGTGAAGAACTTGTTACCTGGGCCAGAAGGGAGTTACCAAACTGATCTTGAGAGATTCCTTCCGAATCTTCAGAAGTGTCTTGGATATGGGTGGAAAGGAATACAGGAGCATTCCTGTCCACAGAAAAGAAAAGGCATCTGTCTTCCAAGCCTTCTTGCATGGAGTCCTGGAGCAGATTTTTGCCAGTTGTTTGTTCAAAGAGGGAAAATGGTCTACTTGAGTAACTCCAACAGATGGAATAAATCTTGAAAGACACCCTGATCTAGTTTTCATTTATGAGGGTCTGCCTTTTTCCTGCTCAGCTTGTTTGCAACACAGAATAAAGAGACACAGGAATAATCCAATGTAGCTAAAGAAGTACGGACACCAAAGTTTTAGCGCTTTCATTCACTTTATTTTACGTGAAACACAGTTTGCTCTCCCATACTAACATGGCTAGTCTGTTCTCCCATATTAACATGGCTAGTCTGCGCTCCCATACTAACATGGCTAGTCTGCTCTCCCATATTAACATGGCTAGTCTGCATAGGGGATAAGCCCTGGTTTCACACTTACTTGTTGATGTACCACATCACTGTGGTATTGTTTATAACAACTTGGTGATTCATAGAGTTCAGTGCCTTGGTAAGGTTAAGCTTCTCTCAGGTTCATGCTTGGGTTTTTCTTTGTTGTCCCAGATGCCTTGCACTTTTATCCCCTTTGACACTGCTCCCCAAGCTAAGGCATCAGTGGTGAATAACTTCTTTGGAGCAGGAGGGAAGAAGTGGGACCTGGGTTCAAGGGTATTTGATGTCTCCACTGAGTGATTTTATTTTCCTCACAAATCCCTAAACTAGAATTTAAAAAGATAATTGGTGCTAGGACCAAAGAGACTTCAGATACCATTGTATATTTCACATGTGGAGTCTTGCAAGAGGTATCATAAGAATTGTAGATGCCATGAGACCCAGAATCCTATGGTATTGTCTTGCAGTAACCAATGTCTGAGTGGAAGATGCTTAGAATAAATTTAACTATAGTTGTATTTTTTTCCTGTTGATCAAACACCCTAGGACACACAATCCTGTGTGATGGAGTCAAAAATACCTTTGAAAGTTTTCTTGGAATCCCAGTCTATGTCAGAGATCTGTCACCCAAGTTAGAAATTCCAGACACATTGAAAAATACTCAGTAAAGGTAAGCAAGTCATCTAAATTTTGAAAAAAAAAAATATGTGGATACACTATAGCCTGCAATGGGCTATGGAAGGAGATAGGTGCTTTGTGAATAGTCTTGGAGCAGTGGATGGCCCAGATGGTGAGGCATAGAATTGATAATGTGATCCAGACGCACACAATCTTAAGAAACACCTGAAATCTGGATGACAAAGAATGTGATGATAAGCAACTTTTAAATCTAAGGTTACCAAAACCTCAAATGAGGAAGTAGGGGTAATAGGTTGTGAAGTGCATGTTTTTTGAACTTGGGCGCTATCACATACTGGTTTAGCAAAGATAACTCCAGAACTGGTCTCCAGGAATTTTCTTTCTTTGACATAGAAACATTCTTGAATCTAATCCCCTTCCCAACTGGAAAGGAGAAACCATTTCTATTAACCCCTAAGATGGCATGTGTTGTAGGGTAGGGGAAACATACAGGTGTGGTCTGGATGCAGAATGATTCCATGGAAAGGAGGAATTTCTTCCCATTGCCATCTGTAACCATGCTGAATTAGTTTTAAAACCCATTTGTCTGAAACATTGTATTGCTAAAGAAAGAAATTAAGATTTAGACTTCTAGAAGGGTTAAGAGGGACTACCAGGGTGGGACAAAAGTCCCTTACATTTGGCATTCTATCTTATTTAACTGCCCTTTGTTCTGGGGATTTCCTGCTTTCTTTTTAAAACCTCCCTACCATTGCTTTTTAAAAATCTGCTTGCTGCCATTCTGCTGAGACTGATTATTTAGTTTTTTGCCAAAATTGGATGAGGGAACAAAAAATCCATTGAAAATGTTAGAGAAGGGGCTGAAAAATCTGAGCGTCTCCCTGAATCAGATTACCTCTCTCATTACATTTTTGACAAGTTTTTGATAACCTCTGCAGTAGAGGGCCCAACAACGAGGGTGTATATTATTTGATTAAATAGTAAAAACGTCAACTCACCTTTAATCGACACGGAAATGTCAAACCTGCAGTTAATCAAACGGCCAAATCACCAATTTCTTTCCAAGGGAAAGAAATCAGTTGGCTGTTCTGTTACATATGCCCGCTGCCTGACTGTAGTGCAATCTCAGAGTTAGAATATTTAGTTGGGGTCGAAGCCCCCCACTTAAAAGTGTTTATTTTTATGTGGTGTTTGTTGTTGGCTTACAGATTTCTTTCCCTTGGAAAGAAATCGGTGATTTGACCATTTGATGAACTGCAGGTTTGACATTTTCGTGTTTATTAAAGGTGAGTCGATGTTGTTACTATTCGAACATATAACGTAGACCCCAACAACTAAATCACTATCCAAAGGAGAATTCAAAATCTCACTGTTTACGTATTCTGCGAGTTTCTGAGAACGCAGCCAGGCAAAACCTCATTAAAGCAGTATCTTGGAACAGGTCTGGATGCATTATCTATAGATTAATATATACACTTTAAACAACGAGTAGTGAGTGACCTGAGAAGTGGAAGAACCACAGCCATTTTTTTCCTCACTGGGGGAACTGCAGATAAAACTTTCCTCATACTTTCACAGTTAGCCATAATAAACTTTAACCTATGAGCCTGACAATTCAAAATTATAAAAAAATTTAAGTTGCAGAAGCATACACCCCCCCCCCCCCCCCCCCACAATGATTGTTTAACCATCCTTATCTGACGGGAAAGGATTTAATGTTTAGCAGCAGCTGCAGGGTCAAGTCTGGGATGAGTATACAAAAATTTGAAACACTGAGGAACTTTGTACATTCTGTCTGCTTTCATAGGCACAACTGGCTGTCAGTCAGAGAAACCACAAGCTTTGACAAGCACATCTTCCAATGCTGATAGAACTGGGCAAAATGGGTGAAGGTTCTGGGAATTCCATTTCTGACAACTCATAATATTTTCTGACGAAGTGAGAAACCCTCCATGTTCTCTCACTGAAAGTACTGGCACATTGTGGAAATAGTCTCAGAGAAAGAATCACCCTCACAGGGATAGTCAGATACCATGATCTTCTGAGGCCAAAAACCTGCATCGGTCCCGTCACATTCCCCTACAGATTCAGAATATTGAATATTTTCAGGAAAAGAAGAATCTTTCTTTTACCAGAAACCATGTTAAAGAAGGGGCAATAAGTCCATACTAGACCCTGAGCCAGACCTAATAAAAATTACTCCTGTCCAGAGGAACTGGTACAGAAGAAAATAAATGTTTAGTTTTCTGCTTCTTTTGACAGGAAGATTGGGGCAAATAGGTTCATTCATAGCAGCAACAGCTTCCCCAGGGGATGAGCACAATATCCTGCCTAAGCAGGAGCACCCTCCCTAATCCTTCTTCCAAGACTGACAACAATGACTCTACCTTGCCCAATGAGGAGACCCCAACAGCCGCATAGGAGATGGTTAACCCCCAGTCCAGAGTAGCTGTATGGACAACACCAGAGAGATCTGAGGGGGACAGATGATTCATCTGAGGAACCACCAGCTTTTTCCACAGCAGGGTTGACCACCTGGGACTGAGGTAAATTATTAGCCTGTTGTAGTGACAAAGGTTGTTAACTTTTTCTTTTTATGGTTGGAAGAAGGACTGACTGTGGGGCAGTAGATTGTTCCATAGTCAAACCAAAAAATGGTACTTCTTTCCAGGGGAAACTAAGCAGCACAAGCCAGTAAAAATAAAAAAAATGTCCTTGAAAGTCACGTTTTCCCAGTCAAAACACAGTAAAAATCACTTCAATGTACTTTGCCTTTTCCAAAAAGTAAATTAAGTACAATTTCTCTGTGGAAAAAAAAACAACTTTTAAGCTGACAAGAACAAAAGTACACTCCCATTTAAAATACAGTTAAGTTGCATGACTATCCTCAAAAACCCATTTTCCTAGCATAAATTCAGATAATAAATTATTAAATGTGAAAGATTTTTCCCCAGAAAGAACTCATCTGACTAGAACCCACAGAGGAGTGCCCTGGCACCAGGAAAGCTCTGAAGGACTTGGCACCCAAACTTGTTTTTTTTTTTTTATTCAGTTCAGCTTGAGCTGTCTAATGGTTTGGGTGTGTGGAAGGTGCTGTCTGTCCTATCCTTAAAAGAATGTAAGCTACATAGTTTAATCTACCGCAGCAGAGATCAATTAGGTATCTACTATTATAAGTTTACTCAGGCAACTGTAATTTCTATTACCTTTCAGAATTTTTTTGAGGATTATGTACTCCACTGTGAAATTGTACATCAGTACAGTAGCAGTAGCAATGTTCATCACACATGTGCTCGCTCCCTGCACAAGGCATAGAGCATAAAGATGACCTGCGTATGCAAACATTCAGAACTACTTTGCCACCAGTCTAAATGCCAATGCCAAACATCATTGATCTGAATGCCCTTCTGCTGTGCTGATTACCAAGCCATTTTCAAATGAACACCCTGTGTTTTTTTATTCACCTGTTTTCTCTTTTTTGGTATTTGTGTTCATGTTATCCAGGAAGGGGAAATGTTATTGTGGAAGGCAGATTCCCCTTAAAGAACATCACAACCAGAGTCTTGTTTGCTTTGGTGCTTCCCATGACCATAAGCAGTGCGCTGTCTCCAAGTGTTTGTGCCCAAGACCCTTTGTAGTCATCTCTCCTCCTTGTCTTTATATCTTGAAAGTCAACCACATCAGCTGTTGGCTCAAGGTACTGTGGCAGAGTCCTCCCATCCCAAGGGTCAACTGTCTGCCATGAAGAAGGCCAAAAAGTTTAGGTCTGATCCGGTTGCCGTCCAGCCTCCCCCAGACATCTCTCTAGAGGTTAGTGAAAACTCCGCAGACTGGTTCGAATTCTTCTGCTGTGACCCCATTGGAGGTCGGCTTGGATCAGAATTTTTGCAGGTCCTTGTAGGCTCTTCCTACATCTACTCTTGATGTAGAGAGGGAGCCTCAGATGGATATATCAGAGGAACCGAGGGGGTTTCCTCAAATTTTGGTAAGGGAGGAAATAACCACCATTATTGAATCTTGTTAAAGGTCTGAACCTCTGAGAGTTTTCAGGCAGATGTCCCACAGAAAAAGGAGCAGAAAACTAAACTTATCTTCACCCATTGTTAAAGATCCCTAGTGCGAATGGCAGCATTTTACTCAGGGTTTGTTTAATGCTTAATAGCCTTGAAGCCTCCTCAAGGGGTGTCTGCCCCCCCCCCCAAGTCTTCCAAATCCTGTTAAGAGGTCTAGGGAATTGGATTCCAATCCCTGGCTTCAAATTCCTTCTCCTCTAAACTACCGTTCAGAGGAGGAGGATGATTCCTTGAGTCCCCATGGAAATTGTCCTTTGGGGATACTGTTGCCCACATGGTGGAATATTTTAAGTGGGACTGTTCCCAGTTCTCTGACTTTCAAAAAAGGTGGTATGAGCTCATACGAATGTAGTCTCTCAAACCATCAGCTGCGTCTCCTGTGTTGGCTGTCCTTTTGGACACCTTTTCCACTGCCTCTCTTGTTTCTCTTAGCCTCCAGTGCCAAAGAAGCTTGATAGATTCTACAAGGAGCCCAAGGACTACATGTTTTTGTGTAAGTACCCTTCTGCTGATCCTTCAGTGGTCTCAGTTTCTTCTGACAGGCACTCTAAGTTGTTGCCATCTTCTAAGCTCCTTCCTTCTGATAAGAATAGTTGAGTTATGGAAGGGTTGGGGAAGAAAGTTTATACTGCTGCCACCCTTTCTTTTAGGGCTATTAAACCAGACTTGTATGACCAGATGCATTTCGGCCCTCCTTTCCCAGTGGGAAAGCTTCTGCCATTTCCATGCTTGGGTCCAATTCTCAGATTATCAGTCACGCAATAAAATGCAGCTGTGATGCAACTGATACCTCTTCCAGGGCTGCTGCATTTGGTTCAGTGTTGCTGCATTATTCTTGGGTACATCTTCATGCTTTTCCTGATGATATTAAAGCCAAGCTTTTGGCTACCCCTGTGGTTAACAAAAGTATTTTTGGGGCAGCAGCTGCTGACTTAAGTCCCCCCAGAATAAGGATTTGGCCTTCCAGGTACTTAAACTTATTTTTGTTTCTCTTATCCCCAAATTCCAGAGGAATTGTCCTTCTAACTCTGCGTTTTTCATACACAGACTCGCCCTCCTCTTAAAGGTAAGAAGGGTTCTAGGCATATTCGTCCTGTTAAGTCTACTCAGACTCCTCCTTCCAAGAAACTACTTTTTCAGGACAAACCTGTTTAACACTTGACCATCACTTCCATTCAGCCAGGTCCCTTTATCTCTCTTTGTCTTTCTTTATGTCTTCGAAATTAAAATCAGATCCTCTCAGACTCTTGGGTACTATCTTTATCTGTCGAGAATAATTTGTGGTTTGGAAATCCCTTCCCATTTTTTTCAGGTATTCCTCAAACTCCTCGAGAACTCATTTTCTAAAGGTTTCGCAATCCCTTTTGAATTAGGGCACCATTCAGCTCACCCCACCTGCCCAGGCAGGGAAGAGGTTTTACTCCAGAACTTTTTGGTTCCTTGGAAGGAGGGTACATGGAGAGCAGTTCTGGATCTTTCTCTGCTCAACACCCTTTTCAAAGTTCCTTCTTTCCAGGTGTTAACTCTTCAGACTTTATTTCCTCTTCTTCCCCAGGCCTTGTTGGTTTTTCTAGACCTTAAGGATGCATATCTTCATATTCCCATATCCCCAATCACCCTGTGTTTGGAAATGTTTTTACATTTCTCCGTTTCTTCCTTGCATTTTCACTTCTCAGTGTTGACCTTTGGCCTTTGTACTGCCCCGATGATCAGCAAATCCCTTGCTCCTGTCATTGCTTTTTGCAGGCTTCGGGGGATGCAGATTTGTTTCCCTGTGTAAATGACCTGCAGGATATCTTTATCTTTTACACAGTCTGAGGTTCACCACAAACCTCCAGAAGTCAATCCTGACTCCTTCCCAGGATCATGTTTTCCTTGAATGCAGGGTTCAGACCATTCTGTTGCTGACATCTCTGCCTGCTCTCATGGGTTTGTCTCTGGCAACCTTCTTCCAGACTCTCTTCTTTCTATCTTCTGTCACAGCCACAGAATTTTGCATGGTTCTGGGACTTATGGCCTCCACTCTTCCCATAGTTCCTCTCACCAGACTCCATATGAGGTGCGACTCCAACATTGCCACTCACTGGAATTCCCTGTTCCTTTTCTTCCTTGTTTCAAACTTGCGCTTCAGTGGTGGATTCATCAACTCTATCTCAATCCAGGACTTCCTTTTCAGGCTCTGCTTCCCTGTCAGGAGCTATTCATGGATGCCTCAGATGTGGGGTGGGGAGCTTCGTTTGGCCCCATAAAGGTGCAGGGTCACAGGCCTCCTAATCAGAGGTCAGATCATTTCAACATAAAAGATGAAGTTTCTGCTTCTGGCTCTATAAGCTTTTCATTCCCTCTTTCACCCCGGGAATCTCAGTCTTCACAGACATTACCACTGAGATGTGGTATGTCAACAAGCAGGGAGGCACGAGGTCTTATCTCCTTTGCAGACTATCTCTTCAAGTCTAGGATCTAGCTGTTTGGTCTCGAGTGACTCTTCAATGGGGTTTACATTCCCTCAGAGCACAATCTCCTGGCAGACTCTCTCAGCAGGTCAAGAATACAGGCTCACAAATGGATTCTTTACAGAGTTGTGTACCTGGACATTGACCATTGATGGGGTATTCCTGGGGTAGATCCTCTCACCTCCCCTCTGAACAGACAGCTTCCTGTATTCTGTTCCAGAGTCCCAAATCCTCTGACTTGGAAAGTGGATGCCCTGTCTCTTCCTTGGAAGAGTGTATTTCTTTATGGTCCCGCTACCTTCCTCTTTTGTCACAAGTTCTGCACAAGATCAGGTAGGACTCTCTCAAAATCTTGTTGGTGAATCACTTTTGGCCCAGACAGCATTGGTTTCCCCTCATTTCTCACTTGACCAGGGGCAGTCACCATAAGTTACCTCACCGGGTAGATCTTATCACACAAGACAAGGGTTCTCTTATCCATCCTTACCTGTCATCTTTTCAAATGCATTGTGGGTAATAGGATTTTGATGTCTTTTATGCACCTCCTTTCTGAGGACATGCTTCAGGTTCTGCAGAAGGACAGGAAACTCAATACCAGAAAGTCATAAATATCAAAATGAAAAAGGTTTTCTGTCTGGTGCCTTTTTCACCATTAGGGTCCCCTATCTGTGGAGGTTCCTCTGGTTCTCTCTTATTTCTGTGATCTGCTGCATGCTGGGTTGGCATATTCTTCAGTTAAAGCTCACCTATCAGCAATTTTTGCTTTTGTGCCTTTGAATCCTCAGTTGATCTCTTGATGAGGTCAAACAATGTTTTGAAGGTGTCCTTCATATCATTTCTCCCATGAAACTTATTCTACCCTCTTGGGACTTCAGTTTTGTACTTGAAAAGTGACACAGGCTCCTTTTGAGCCTGCTTCTTCAGGTTCTTTACAACATTGTACTTGTAAGACTGTTTTGTTGGCTCTTAGTTCAGCCAAGAATGTCTGAACTTCAGACTGTCATGGCTATTCCTCCTTTTTTAGATGTTCATAGAGACAGAGTGTCTCTTCGTACTAATCCTTCTCGTATGCCCAAGCTGACCAATGAGTTGTCCTTTAATAATTCTATTCATCTTCCTTTTTTCCTTCTGCACAGTCTGGCAGTATGAAGGGTCTTCACAACTTGGATTTGCATAGACAGCTCAGGTATTGTTTAGATAAAACTAAAGTAATTTATAAATATGAGCAGTTTTTTGTTTCATTTAATCCCAGGACTTTGGGTTTGGCTGTTTCTAAGCAAACCTTCCCTTCCTAGAGTTCCAAGGCCATTTCCTTTTATTTGCATGGCAGATGTCTATCTTCATCTGTAAAAGGCGTATTCTACTGGGGTGGTTGCCTCCTGTTATACCTTTTTCAAGGGTTTTGATGCTGACTCCATCCTTGAGGCTGCTACTTGGTATTCTGTTCAGACTTTCAGTAAACATTTCAAGTTGGATGTTATTTCCAGGGCCAGGGCAGGCTTTGCCAGGGATATTCTGAATGGGTTTGTATAGGGCTCTTTTTGTGCCTTCCTCCCCCTAGCTTACTTTTAGCTCTTGTACTGTCCCTTAGGTAAAGAATACTGCAACAGTGTTATGGAAGGGCAAAGTACAGTTGTGTAAAATCTTACCATAACAAGTAGATGTCCTTCTCTTTACTGTTGCAGTGTTCACTCCCTCCCTCCTCCTTCCTTTTGTTCTAGCTCTTGCCATATATTTTTGTTGCCCTCCTGGCCAAAGGCTCATTATTCCTTTCTTTCTCCCCTTTTCCTTCTTGGATGTACATGATCACCTTTGCCCCTGAGGGTATTCTGTTCCTCTTGGGTTTTTTCATGTCTGAGTGTTTGTGTCCATATGTCACATTTATTCCGTACGCCTTGCATGGAGGGAGCATACATGACCTAAAGGTTTTGATATATTGGTTGGACGTTGGGCTATCCTTGGCAGCAGATACCTTGGGTAAAGAATACTACAACAATGTAGAGAAGGACATCTATTGTTATGGTAAGATTTTACACAACTGTACTTTCCACTTGTCGTTAGCTTTTGTTTCCAGTGTCATTGTCAGACATCTGGAACTGCAATTCCATTCATATTCAGACTTGCCTGAGTGGTTGATAAATCCAGTCTTGGTCAAGAAAGCAATCTTGAGATCCACCTGACTGTTGTAATTCTCTTTTGTGGCTTTCTTGGCGATCACGATAGTCGAAAAAAGGTAGATTTCTTCTCTAGTTCATTTCATAGAAGATTTTTTTCTTTTGGAGAGGTTTATTGGATTTGATACACTGGAGGCATTTCTTGCTCAGTATTTGTGTGCAGCAGCTTCAGCCTACTATGCCAGCCAAAAGCTCAAGTCCAAAGACCCGGCACTGTATGTTATGACACTTTACAATGAAAACTGCAGTTTGGGGGGGGGGGGGCATTTAATTTTTTAAACTTTGTTACACTTTTCCAGTGTGCACTCCCAATCCACTGCTATTTATATATTACTCCAAGATCAGTATACCTTGGAGATTGAGGAGTTCTGCAAGATGACAAATGTCCTGTTTCATGGCATAGAGTGATGGCCCTGAGTGTGCACAGGTGACCCTCGTTTGAATAGTGCATCAGGCACAGGAAAGGTCAGGCTGAGGAGAATGTTGGTGTATGAACAGTGCTTGCTTGACTCATCTTTAGGGGATGGAGTGGTGGTTCCAGCAGGTTGCACTTGGCATCAAGGAAACAGAAGCTTCCGTGTTGCCAAAAAGCAGCTTGTGACTTGAGACATGAGATTGATGCTACCATTTGGGAACACAGAGGGAGCATAGTAAGACTCCCGGGGATTCTTGCATTCATGTATGCAACAAGCATGAGGTTATTAATTACAAACATTCCTGTAACCTGAATCCTGAAGTAAGTGGGTCTGTTATTGGAGTATAGAATGCCATGTAGCTCTCTGTCCTGGGGACACTAAGTGACCATTATGAAACATGGAAAGCCATGGGGGAAGGGGTTTGAAACCAGACCCTCAGGCTGTTGAGGTAAAGTCACTTTTCCATTAGAATTAGGTCAGACGATAGAATCAATGAGGGTCATAGTCTTCTCCATGGCTGTCTTGATAATAAAACCCACCAGTCTGATCTTGCTCTGTACAGGTATGACTTTCTGTATAAAGGAACAAATGAGTTCAAGACGCATGTAAGAAGTATAATAACTGGATGTTCTTCGTGTTTCACTGTTGCAGTCATCACATTTGGGTTATCTGCCTGCAGGTAGCCCTCAGCCGGCCTGAATACCAGAGTCTTAGGATTTCTGCGTCAGATGCTGTCACTTCTTCCATGACTTCAGGTCGTCAGGGGTATAAAACATGCAGCTGACGCCATTACAGTAGTCTTTCTTGCTGTGCGGTGCCCATAGCAGAAGCAGTTAGCAAGTACCGGTCGGACGACTCCTGAAATTTTCATTTTTGAGTTTCAGACCTGAAGTCTTCAAAAAAGATAAGTACCCCATTGGGGATCCTTTTTTCTTGCTCTAACTGATGTCAGAAAAAATTAACAATTGTCTTGCTTGTGGAAAGCAAATACCTCCTAGAGATTTTCATTCGTACTGCGTCACCTGTTTAGGCCCAGACCACGACATCCCTCGCTGTCGGTTTTGTGCCTTGTTCAACGCCCGAAATATTCGTCGTCTGGCTATTTTGTAGCTAAATACCTTCGTTCTTGATCTCCGTACTCCGTAATGGCTTCGTTAAGCCATCCGACTACCAATCTTCTGAAAAAACATAAGGATAAAGACAGACAGAGACAGACCGCATAGGTCCAAAACTGCTTGATGACACTTCTGTTAAGCTAGTCAACAGTCTGCCAGTACTCAGTGAAGTGCTTTCGCGCAGCCCCTAATACCCACTACTACAGATTCACAGGCCTCTACTGAGACCCATTCGTAGTCCGGTATGCCGCGAGATGCTTCTTCGACTCGTATGTTAAAGTATCAGCAGCATATTATGGGACTACTTAAACAGAAAATGATGATTCCTGACTGTGCTGAACACAAAGATGTGCAAGATTTAATGCATTCTGCAGAACAAGTTGGTAAACATACTTTGCAATGTGATTTTGATGCTTTAGAAGCATCTTGCAGGGCTGCTGTCACTGGGTCTGTACTTAGAAGGCATGCTTGGCTTAAGGAACAAAACTTGCCAGATCATGTTAAAGCTAAATTACTGGATGCACCCTTAAACCAAGACCACCTTTTTGGCAACAAAGCAGAGGAAGTCCTCAAAAGGATGGAAGAAAAAGCTAAATCTTTGCAAACTGTTAAAGATTTTCTACAAGTACAGCCTCCCATATTCAGTAGGCACTGGCCATCAAAGAACTGGTCCTTTCCAGTCCTTTTCAGGCCTTCTCAGTCCAAACCCAGGAACAGCAGACCACTAAGACTTCACGCAGTGGGGAGCTCCCACTTCCAAAGCAGGGAGTAGTAAGCCACCCCCCACGGAAAAATGGCAGAATGACTTAACCTTAACCCTTCCAAGCCCTGCTCAACTATTTGCTCCCTTATGTGGAAAGCTCACCGTGCGTGCAAAAAACTGGGAACTCATTACCCAGGACAAATGGGTTTTGGACATAGTTTCTCAAGGATACAGATTCCTCTTCCACACACTACCAACCCCAAATGGTTGGCCAGACCTCCCCCCAAATCAATGGGCAGAAGCCCAACAGCAGGTTCTCTGTCTTCTCAGTTTCACGGCTATTCGACCTGTCCCAGTAGAACTAAGGGGACAAGGTTTTTATTCAAGACTTTTTCTGGTACCCAGAAAAGAAACCTCCTGGCATCCTATCCTGTACCTCTCTATTCTCAACACCTTTCTGGTGGTTCCAGAATTCAAAATGCTAACTCTTCAACAGCTTCTTCCTGTGCTAGCCAAGAATGACTGGCTGGCAACCCTAGACTTAAAGGAAGCTTACCTGCACATCCCAGTAAGATAATCTTGCAGACAATACCTACGTTTCAGGGCGGGCTCCATGCACTTTCAGTTCTCTGCACTTCCCTTTGGCTCATCTACCATGTCCAGGGTGTTCACAAAGTGTCTAGCTTCAGCCATTGCATTTTGCAGGCAGGGAAATATTCAAATTTACCCATATGGACGATTGTCTGATTCAGGCAGAAAGCCAGGAACACCTGGCATTTGTAAAGAAACTTCTAACCTCACTGGGGTACACCATCAACTAAAAGAAATCTCACCTAGTACCCTGCCAACAGATTGTATTCTGGGAGCAAGCTTGAGTGTAACTTCCCAGATGGCATTCCTCACTCTGGAGAAACAAGTTTATTTGACAACCTATGCCAAACTATTGGCCACAAAAACCCAGCTATCTGCAAGGAAAATACTGCAAGCTCTGGGGTTCATGGCCTCTTGCATTCTGCTAATTCCATATGCAAGACTGCATTTGAGGAAACTCCAAAGGTATCTAAATAGTATATAGTATCAACATTCTCAGGACCTGGAAACAATTATTCCTATCATTCCTTGACAGAATTCCTTTGGTGGGCAGAGGTCTGCTACCACAACAAGGGACTCCCTTTCACTCTACCCCCTGCTGCCCAAACCCTAACAACAGACGCATCAGACTATGCATTGGGGGGCTTACATGGCAGGACAGTGCATTCAGGGCAAATGGAACCCGAGACAGATGCACCCGCATATCAATCAGAAAGAAATGTTAGCTGTACAGAATGCTCTGACAGTCTTATAAGACCTTATTCTTCCAGGACAGTTATTGGTAAAGACAGACAACACCAGAGATGTCCTTCAAGGATGCATCTGCAGTCATTACAAATGGGTTGTCCTGTCGTCAGGCAGCCCTTCGGTCGGCCGGATTCCAAAGTCTGGGTCTGGCCTCGGCTGGTGTCGCACTTCACCCGACGTCATAGCTGCAGTTATTCGGGTATAAAGGCATCAGCCGACGCCATTTTCCCCAGTCTTTCTTGCGCGTGCCAAGCAGAAGCTGTTCGCAAGTGCCGGTCGGTCAGATCCAGAGATTACTACTACCGAATACTACTTCGAAGACTTCTAAAAAGCTAAGTACCCCGTTGGGGACTTTCTTGCCTCAGCCGATGTCAGAGAAAGTGAATAACTGTTTATCTTGTGGGAAACAAATACCTCATAAAGATTTCCACTCCTACTGTATACATTGTTTAGGCCCAGACCACGACGTAGCAGCTTGTCTAGCCTTGCTTCTTTTAACCGACGGACGCTTAGACGTCGGTCGGAGTTTGCTGAACAAATTTTCGGCTCTGATTTTGCCTACATTATGCCATCGGATCCTCCGACAACGCAAATTTCCAAAAAATGAAAAGAAAAGGACCGACACTCGCGGTCCGCGGTCTCGGCCGAAACCGCGATTAAGCAAACCGCGAGTGTCTCTGTTTCGGCCGAAACCGAGCAAGCGGTTCTTTCTCCAGCCGAAACCATGCCTTCTACCGAGGCCTCCTCTAACCTGGTAGAATCAGCTTCTGAAATCCAGCCTTCTGTTGCGGTTTTTCAGGAATTATCAGACACAATTCCCCCTGGATATTTCAACCCCTGCATGTGGAGCTGCTAGGCCTCCTGCAGCCATGTCTATTAAGGCCTTTGCCAGGGCTAAAGCAGCCAAAGCTTCAAAAACTGTGCCTGCCAAACCCCCCTCACACAGGCCCAGCACTAGCTCTCATATGCTTTCTTTGGCTGAGGATTTAATTTCTTTAATTCGTGGATCCCAGCCTCATCCAGACAGGTCCTCTCTCCCACCTCCAGAAAAGAGACCTAGAGCAGAGCCCCCTGAACCAGTATCCACTGATGGTTCCTCTGATGAATCAGAACATACAGACCTTCCTGAGGCTTCTTATTCTCCTTACGAAGACTCTGATGCGGAAGAGTCCATTCCTTCAGCCTCTCCACCTGAGGAATTTTCCTTTGGGGAAACCTTGCATGCTATGAGGGAACAATTTCAGTGGCAGGGCCAAGATTTCTCAGACTCCAGAAAAGGCTTAGAACCTTTCTACATTTGCCACAACATAGGCCTTTAGCTATACCTCCAGTTCTTTCTGTTGTAGATGATGCATTTAATGATGCTTGCACTGCTCCTGATTCATTACCTCCGGCTCCTGCTAAGCCTGATAGGTTCTACAGGGTCCCGGAAACTCATCACCATTTATACAAGGCTCCTTTTGCAGATCCAGAGACTATCGCCCAGGGCCCTAAAGCTGTAGCTGCTACTTCTACTAAAACCCCTCCCTCTGAAAGGGAATCCAGGTCCTTAGAGAGATGGGGTAAAAAAGTTTACACTTCTGCTACCTTGTCAGCTAGGGCTTTGAACTGCCAATTTCATATGATTCAATATCAAGAGTTTATGCTTGACCAGTTAACTAAAAGCTTTCCTCTGAAGAATCTTTAGATAAAAATATGTTCAGGAAATGGTACATAACATACAGCAGGTTAGTAACCATTCTTTAAAATGTGGCTATGATGCACTGGAGGCTTCCTTTAGATCAGCCATGACTGGCACAGTTATCAGGAGACATGCATGGTTGAAAGAACAGGCATTACCAGACCATGTCAAATCAAAGCTTTTGGATGCACCCATGGACAAGGTCAATTTATTTGGTTCCCCTGCTCAGCAGGTACTAAAAAAGATGGAAGAGAAGGCGAAATCTGTACAAACGGTGAAAGATTTCTTACAGGTTCAACCTCCAAGGTTTAGCAGGAACTGGCCCTCCAAGAATTGGTCCTTTCCGGACTCCTCAAAGGCTCAGAGAGGCAGGAATAGGCGTTCAAGAGGCAGAAACCAATCCAGGGGTGCCTACAGGGGACGCCAATGGCAAGGTAACAACCAGCAAGGCACGGACGCAGCCACCACCACTACAACACCTCAATCACAGTGACTTGACAGTGGCACCACCTACCAGGGAACAACTAGAAGCATCCTTAGGCGGAAAATTAACCTTATTTTCAAAAAACTGGCATTGCATCACAAGGGAAAAATGGATTTTGCAAACTATAGACCAAGGTTACAGGTTCCATTTCCATACTCTACCAGGATAGAGAGGAATGCCAAACCTACCACCTACTCAAAGGACAGAAGCTCTAAAACAAATATCTCAGCTATTAAGAATGAGAGCTGTGGAAAAGGTACCATCTATGGAGCAAGGAAAGGGATTTTACTCCAGACTCTTCCTGGTACCAAGAAAAGAAAACAAATGGAGACCCATTCTAGACCTGTCCGCTTTAAACACATTCCTTATTGTTCCAAAATTCAAAATGCTGACCCTACAGCAGCTTCTTCCCATGCTGGGCAAGGAGTCTTGGCTGGTAACTCTAGATCTCAAGGAGGCATACCTGCACGTCCCCATAAGACCAATTTGCAGAAGATACCTCAGATTTCTTGCAGGATCAGAGCATTATCAATTTTCAGCATTGCCCTTTGGCTTATCTACTGCCCAGAGTGTTCACGAAATGCCTGGCATCAGTAATTGCTCATTGCAGACTTCAGGGAATCCAAATTTATCCCTACCTGGACGACTGCCTGATACAAGCGGACAACAAAAGCAAGCTAGCAGAAGACTTACAAAGAGTCATTTACCTGCTGCAAGCCTTGGGATATACAGTCAATATAAAAAAGTCAAGGCTGATTCCATCCCAAAGAATAACCTTTCTGGGTGCAGAGCTGGACACATCAAAACAAATGGCATTCCTAACTGCAGAAAAGAAAGAGCAACTACCTCTCTACTTCTTGGCATTAACAAAGCAGAACCACCTAACTGCAAGAAAAGTACTGCAAGCTCTAGGCTTCATGGCATCCTGCATAATTCTGGTCCCTCATGCCAGACTGCATATGAGAAAGCTACAGTGGTACCAACACAAGCACAGCCTAGAAACCAAAATCCCAATAATCCCATGCCTGAAACAAGAGTTCCTATGGTGGGCTCAGGCCTGTCAATCAAACGCAGTATTGCCCTTCTGCAAAAGCCAACCAAGCCAAACCATCACGACAGATGCCTCAGACTTCGGTTGGGGGGCACACATGCTGGGCAAGTGCATACAAGGCTTATGGACTCAAGACCAGCTGCGCCTACACATAAATCTAAAGGAAATGCTGGCAGTAAAATTGGCAATCCAGTCATTCAGACCATTTCTCCAAGAAGGTCAGTTGATGATAAGGGCTGACAACACCACAGTTATGTGGTACATCAACAAACAGGGAGGCACCCATTCATATCCTCTATGCCGGCTGGCACTGGACCTATGGGATGTGGCCCTGAGCTACAACATTCAGTTACAAGCAATTTTTGTACCGGGAAAAGAAAACATTCTAGCAGACATATTAAGCAGAACAACCACAGATGCCCACGAATGGATGCTTCATCCGGACATTTTCAAAGCCATCACAAGGGAATGGGGATTACCACAAATAGACTTGTTTGCATCCCCATTCAATCACCAGCTAAAGAAATTCTGCACAAGGACGTACCACCCACTTGCTTGGAAGGTGGACTCCCTATCTTTCAGTTGGAAAAACCTGACAGCATATGCATTTCCACCACTTCCTTTGATGCACAAGGTGCTTCTGAAGATCAAAGAGGACCGTCCAAGGATCATCCTGATAGCTCCAGACTGGCCAAGACAACATTGGTACCCATTGCTGAGGAGCATGTCTCGGGAACAAATATGGACACTACCCCTAATTCCATTACTGTTAACACAGAACAACTACAACATCCTGCATCCAAACCTGAAAACTCTGCAGCTAACTGCCTGGAACATTACATAACAGAAAATAACCCAAATTTATCCCAAAGGGTTAAAGACATAATCCTGGAGGCTCGCAGACCTTCAACAAGAAAGAATTATGCAGCAAAATGGAAAAGATATCTCATTTGGAGTACTGCAAAGGGAGAAGATGTGACTCTGGTAAACATGGCCAACATCCTAGAGTACTTGGCAGAGCTCTTCCACACAGGCCTGTCCTATTCTTCCATCAAAATACATGCATCAGCTATTTCAGCACAATACAGCTTGGATCCTCCTGTCTTCTCTCATCCCCTGCTCAGACAGTTTCTGAGAGGAATTAAAAATGTAAAACCTCCCAGGAAACCACCATTGCCAGCATGGGACTTGAACTTTGTGCTAGAAAAATTGACACTTCTTCCTTTCGAGCCAGCAGCAACAGCAGAATTACAATACTTATCCTGGAAGACTGCTTTCCTGCTGGCAATAACTTCAGCAAGAAGGGTCTCTGAACTACAGGCATTAATGGCAGTGCAACCCTTCCTGATCTTCCATCAAGATAGAGTGTCCATGAGAACAAATCCTACATTTATGCCTAAGGTGGTATCCAGAGTGTCATTAAATCAGGCTATCCACCTACCTACATTCTTCCCAAACCCACAGAACAGGGAGAAAGACTTTTGCATACCTTGGATGTACACAGACAGTTACGCTACTACCTGGACAGGACTAAGTCCAATAGAAAAACTGACCAGCTTCTGGTAGCATATGCCACAGGAAAGGAAGGAAAACCAATTTCAAAACAGACAATCTCCAAATGGATAGGAAATTGCATTAGATTTTGTTACTCCTACCATGGAAAGAAAACCCCAGAGAACATCAGGCCTCACTACACAAGGGCTACAGCCACTACCACAGCTTTCTTACGAGGAGTGGCTACCAAGGACATTATAGAGGCTGCTACTTGGACCTCCGTGCATACATTTGCCAAGCATTACAATTTACCTTTATACTCTAGATCCCGAGCAGGTTTTGCCACTGCTGTTTTGCAAGGGATCCTAGCTACACCATAATCTCTACTCTTTCCTCCTCCCCTTGTTTAGCTATGGTATTCTACCCATTTGTAATGACTGCAGATGCATCCTTGAAGGACATAGTACAGTTTTGTACCTACCATAAATGTAGATGTCCGATAGGAATGCATCTGCAGTCAGGATTACCCACCCACCTTCCCCCCTGAGGTACTCCTAGGGTATTTGCCAGCCTTCAGCTAGCTTGGGGGGGGATCTATTATGGTGTATTTGTTTGTATATATGTACATACATGCTTATTTTTTGTGTTTGCTCTCTACTATTTGGAATCATTGGCATTTATCCAAATTTAGCCTTCCAAGAGGGGCACCTGGCATCTGGGGCAAGAAACACTGAGGAAAATGGCGTCGGCTGATGCCTTTATACCCGAATAACTGCAGCTATGACGTTGGGTGAAGTGCGACACCAGCCGAGGCCAGATCCAGACTTTGGAATCCGGCCGACCGAAGGGCTGCCTGATGACAGGACAACCCATTTGTAATGACTGCAGATGCATTCCTATCGGACATCTACATTTATGGTAGGTACAAAACTGTACTTTATGTGGTACATAAACAAGCAGGGGGGAACCCACTCCTACCCTCTTTGCAGACTAGCCATGGCTCTGTGGAGCACAGTCTTGAGCTACCAAGCGCACCTACATGCTCAATTCCTGCCAGGCAAACTAAATTCACTGGCAGACGACTTAAGCAGAAATCTCATGGACCCACACGAATGGAAACTAGAACCCAAAATATTCAACCTCTTGAGGAACAAATGGGGGACCTCAAAGGTAGACCTGTTTGCCTCCCCTCAGAACTACCAGTTGAACAAATTCTGCACCAGAACTCCCCACACAGTCAAACTTGGAAAGTGGATACCCAGTCCTTTACCTGGGAAAGGCTCTTGGTTTATGCCTTTCTCCCTCTGCCTCTCCTCTCGAAGGTTCTACTAAAGATCAAACAGGACAAGCCAAGAACAATATTGATTGCACCAGACTGGCCCTGCCAGCACTGGTACCCCCTCTTCCGCAGTCTGACACTGCTGCACCCATGGCACCTGCCTCTGACCCCTTCCCTGCTGTTCCAGCAGGCAGGCCACATTCTACACCCTCAGCTTCAAACCCTGAGCCTTGCAGCCTGGCTAATCCCTTGAGCTCTCCTCTAGCATCCCTCAGTAAGCAGGTGCTGGATGTCATTCTGGAGGCAAGGAGGCCTAGTACCAGAAAATCCTATGCTGAAAAGTGGAAAAGATACTGTTCCTGGAGCTAGGTTCAGGGGATGGGCACAATGATGCCCGCTTACCTCATATTCTAGAGTACTTAACAGAAATGCTCCACAAGGGTCTATCCTTCTCGTCAATTAAGATTCATGCCTCTGCCATTTCAGCACATTATAATACTGAGCCACCCCTCTTCTCTTACCCCTTGCTAAAACAATTCCTTAGAGGGGCCAAAAATTTAAGACCCCCCAGGAGAGCTCCCACTCCAGCCTGGGACCTTAACTTTGTATTGGAAAAGCTCACTCTTCCCCCCTTTGAGCCAGCTGCAACAGCAGAGTTGAAATTCCTTTCTTGGAAAACAACCTTCCTTATAGCCATCACTTCAGCAAGAAGAGTGTCTGAATTACAGGCCCTCATGGCAGTGGAACCCTTCATTATCTTCCATGCGGACAGGGTTTCCCTCAGGACTAATCCTTCCTTTATGCCCAAGGTGGTGTCTAGTATGGCCCTAAACCAGTCCATTCATTTGCCTACTTTTTTCCCTAATCCACAAAACAAAGGGGAATGAATACTGTACTCTCTGGATGTGCACAGACAACTTGGATTATATTTGGACAGGATTAAGCCTCTCAGAAAATCTGACCAGCTGCTAGTTGGCTTTATTGCAGGGGCAGAGGGGAAGGCCATTTCAAAGCAAACCATTTCCAAATAGAGCCCATTGCATTCATTTCTGCTATAAACACATTGGAAAACCTACCCCACAAGGAGATAAGATCACATTTCACCAGGGATGCATCTACCTCTATGGCATTTCTCAGAGGAGTCCCTACCAGGGACATCCTGGAAGCTGCTACCTGGAGCTCTGTACACACCTTCAGCAAGCATTACCACCTGCCTATCTTTTCTAAATCCAGAGCTGGATTTGCCACAGCAGTCTTGCAGGGATTAATAGATGGCCCTAATGCTCTTTAACTACCTCCTCCCTTCCTTAGCTTTGGGAATCTACCCAAAAGTGATGACTGCAACAGTGAAACAATAAGAACATAGTACAGTTATGTACACTTACCATAAATGTAGATGTTCGAGTGTATTCACTGTTGCAGTCCTGGTTACCCTCCTTCCAGCCCCTTGACTTCTCTTGGCTCTACCTTTCCTTCTTGTTTGGTATATATATTTTTTTCATGTGTATTTGCTTTTTGATGGGGGTGTACCATACCATATAATTGCTTCCTATTGTGGGGGCACCTGACATCTGGGGCAAGAAAAACTGATGTAATGGTGTGGGCTGCATATTTTATATCCCGGATGACTTGACGTCTTGGAAGAAGTGACAGCATCAGACGAAATCCGAAGACTCTGGTATTCGGGCTGGCTGAGGGCTACCTGCAGGCAGATAACCCAAATGTGATGACTGCAACAGAGAATACACTCGAACATCTACATTTATGGTAAGTGTAAACAACTGTACTCTATGTAGCTAGTGTCATTATAGGTGGATTCAGTATGTGTCCACTTAGGATAAGATGGCTGACTAGCCTTCCTGCTTTGCTAGGAATGGTCAGCACCTCTAACTTTTGTATACTGGCTAAAGCCTTTACTAACCCCATAATGCCTTTTTTAGGCAGAGTCCATCTGATAGATATTCTATCCTAACAAATTTGAATTTGGAATGCGTTAATGCGGGAGTACTCAATGCAAGGAGTCTAAACAAGCAAATTCCTGAACTAGAGGCTCTTCTGCAGCTTGAAAACATTCACATATGTGTAGTTAGAGACATGGTTTCAGAGCAGTGAGGTTCATAGGTGGTTACTAGGCTACCAGCCTAAGAGGTATTTTAAGCCTAGCCAGTCTTATCCCAAATTTAACAAAATATTCTGATGTGTCATTATCCCAAGGAATTTTACGGTTATGGTTATAGGCTTGTCCACATTAGGTGTACACAGGCTGCCCCCTGTCCATTAAGGGCCATAGGTGCCAAACCAGTAGTAAGTTTGTAATTTCCCATCCATTGGTCCAAGTTACATTTGAATAGGGTCATGACAGAGCTGTGGTACAGGCAAGCCTGTTCCAGATAAGGGGTAATTTTTGAGAGCCATAGCTCTCTCTCCAACATGTCCTGTTTGGTTTACTATAATAATCTCACAACATGCTTGTGCAAGTGATTACTTACCCAACTTTAAATGTCATAAAACCCAAATGCCGAACAATCACATAACCAAAAGTAGCAATTTAGGAAAGTCGGCAACTCAGGAATACTGACTTTACCAAAACTACCTGTACTTCCAGTTATGTCCAACTAATGTTCTGCAGTGGGGCAAGCCCACCTGCACCCCCCCCCCCCACATCCCACTGTGTTACCTAAAAACTCTGAGATTGCACTACAGTGAGGGAAAGGGTAAATTTCATGATCCCAACTATAGTGTGATTTCCATTCAAAATGACGAATCCACAACAGTGAATACTAGTGCGCATTCACTGTTCTGGATTCAAACTTTTACAAAAATCAAAGTTATGAAACTTTGAAAGAGTGACATTCGACCTTCCAAGTTCACGTAGCTGTCTTCTGACATTTTGATGGCAGACCATCCTATTTATATCACAGATAAGGTTTAGGTCCTTAGAATGGGTATTTCTGATGCTATTTGTTTTGTGGATGTGCAAAAAATGCATCACTGTGGGTCAGAGAATGCCTTATAGGCTAAGCACAGATCGTTGTGCAGCGGTTTGTTAAAGATTAAGTACAGGGATAGGGCTTTGAGGTGGCTCTCATAGGATTTTACTCCCTATATTCTTTTTGTGAGTGATCTCTGTGGTCCCTCAAGCTGTTGCAGATGCATGGCCAGGTACATTCCAAAGGGTGTGTTATACTCAATGATTGGTCTGACGAGAGTCAAGTGCAGTGGAACAGCGAATTCTTGGACATGTACGGCATGCCCTTATAAGTTGTGCGGCATAGAATGATTTTCTCACCATAGTAAACACAATTGTGGCCAAAGGACAGTTTACTTTCAATATGCATTCCCAAATCCCGGACCACTTTTTCTACTTTTAAGGGTATATTATAAAAGTGCTAATTTCCAGGGGTGGACATCTTTCCATGGGGTGGTATTATGCATTTTTTGTATTGATTTTTAGTCCATGGCTCTGGCACCAGTAGTTTGTCTGTCAGTCCATCTTGAAGGATATTTCTGCCTTTAGGGAATTCAGTAACACCACCTGTTTTGGAGTCATCTGCATACTTTGTCAGCCAGAGGCCCTTGACGTTTGGCTTGACTTCAGAGAAGCAAATGCTAAAAAGGGAGACCCTAGCACCAATCCCTGTGGGACTCTGCTAGTGACTGGCCTCTGTGGAGGCATATTCTGCTATCCTATCAGTGAGCCAACTGGCTATCCATCATAGTGACATATGGGTTTATGCCTAATTTTGTAAGTTTATCTACAGTGCCTGAATGAGGTATTGTGTCAAATGCCTTAGCCAGATAAAAGTAGGCAGTGTATACTGTTTTGCCTCATCAGTAGCGATGACTACTTTCTCAAGGAAGTCCAACAGGTTACGTAGGCATGATCTGCCTTTGACAAAACTGAACTGGGTAGGGAACAGTGTCTGTAGGTTTCCTTTATCATTTTATATCAGATGGATGATAATTATTTCCACTGTTCCCTCTATTCCTGGATGTAATGCCCATCATGCCTTCAGACCTACTGGTAGTTATTGGGAAATATCAGTATTTGTCAAGAATGTCATCACCTCATGACATTTTCCTTGGGACAGCACATTTTAACTCCTTGATGGCCAAATCACCATGATCAAGACTAATTACCACTTCTTAGTTAGCTATAGAACACCCATTGGGTCCCCTTCTGAGCATGTTAGATATCTTAGGGCATTAACTGAAATCCGCATTAAACCTAATACCTTCTTCTTGGGAATTAAACTGTCCATCAGTAAACTTGAATGCCCAACACTTCCTTGACATTTTAAATGCTAACTCACTTTCACAAGTAGTTAACGATCCACCTAGGGACCCCAATATCCTGGATCTAGTCTTCACAAATATGGCCATTTGTTACACACCTCCGTATGTATCATCTTCACTTTTTCAATCAGTCCATAATTTAGTGACATTTTCCTTTAAATCTGGCAGCACTCCCCCTGTTAATACCTCTGTATTTAGGGACTTCTCAAATGTAAACCTAAACCTTCTTCATTTACTTGATGACCTAAATAAATTCTGCTGAAATCCTCCTCCGATTGATCTCATTGCTAAAGATGCTGTCTGTTCTTCTGACTTCTGTTTCCACTCATCAGTTGCAATAATAAGGCAGTCCATATCTGCACCAAATGTAATGAGCAATTTAAAAATAACCCCCATGTGGTTGAATACCCATACAAATACACTGTGTAACAAGAAAAAGAAATTGCTTAATACTTATAAGAGGCCTCATTCTACCTATCTTAACTCATTCACTCCAAGGGAGCGCAGGAAGTTTGCACTGTAACTTCCAGTGGGCAGAGCCTAAGGCTTTTGACAGAATCAAATTATGTCCTCTCATTTCAAGCAGATGTTTCATATTTCTGGAACCAAAGGAGTTATGAAGGAATTATAAATAGCAAACTCTTCAGCACAAACTGTTTTTATAGTGGTAGTATTCTTTAAGTTCTAGGTCTTAAACCAAATTTTATAAGTTGCAGTAAACACAGTAACTATTATATTTCTAATATTTTGTGAACAACTTACAGTATCTCAGCAACCACTCAAGTTGCACACATACTGTCAGCAACATTTTATTCATCTAGCTGAAAGCTTTCATATGAGGCTAAGGAGTTCTGTCTGTGTTATTTGGTTGTTGAGATATTTAGAAAAATGTGAAAAGTATATCTACGAAAATTAATACAATAAAACAGCAGTTAATATCTATTTACCTGCACTAGACAGAGGTCAGATGTTATTGCAGTTGAGTTTGCCATTGTGTAAGCTTTAAGATGAACTCTTTTAAAACCATGTACATAGCATATTTTTAGAATTATTGATGCAATATGAGCAAGCAATGTTTGACACCTAGAGGTGTCAGTAGGAGTTAACTGCAGATGTACCTGGAGGGATCACTCGGATGTAATTTAAGAAAACACAATCAAAGTAGTAAAGAGCTTAGTAAAGAGGTTAATCGGAACCATTCAGAAGCTCAAAGTTGATCTTGTCTAAACAGTCTTGTTCATAGGTTCATAGGTTTATACTAGGCTATCTGCCCCAAGGCATTTATAAGCCTAGCCCGAATTTTTGTGGCTTACGCCACCCCTTATATGAAAAAATACTGTACCCATTAGTTTGTTGTGCCTCTGTCCAGCAGTGGCACAGAGATGATTCCCGGGGTAAACCTACGATCTCCCATCCACAGGTCAAGATTTCTCTTGAACAGAGCCAGCGAGGTGCTTTGCCTCACATGGACCGGGACTCTATTCCACAGCATAGGGAGTCTCTGAGTGATAAATCTATCCCTCCAGCACGTCCTATTTATATCCGTGCTAAGGTTTAAGTCGCTTGCTCTAGTGGTTTTGGTGGATTTGGATTTTTTGAGGTGGAGCGTGTCCATTAATTCCGGGTTGGACATGGCCTTGTATGTCAGGCACATGTCACCTCTGAGCAGACGGTATGCGACTGAATAGAGCTGGAGTTTCTTCAATCTGGCAGCATATGACAGATTTTGGAGTCCCTTTATCCTTTTGGTGAGAAACTTTTGGGGTCTCTCCAATTGCTGCAGATGTCGGGCGAGATACATCCCGAATGGGGCATTGTACTCGATCATTGGTCTGATAAGTGAAGAGTACAGGGGAACAATGACCTCACTAGATCTGGATGTGAATCCCTTCATGATCAGGTGGGCAATGTAGAAGGTCTTTCTAACCACTTTAGCAACGTGAGTGTCAAAAGAAAGGCCACTGTCAACCTGGGTCCCCAGGTCCCTGATAACCTCTTCTGTGCTTAGTGGATTGCCACCTATATGGTAGCTTGGGGTTACCTTGTTTTTCCCAAAGGGTATGACTATACATTTTTTGGCATTTAACTTCAGGCCATGGCTCTGGCACCAGCTATCTGTTTCCGTGAGTCCATTCTGAAGGATATCCGTGTCCGATGCACTTTCCACTATGGTGTCCAGTTTGCAGTCGTCTGCAAACTTTGTCAGCCAAAGACCTCCCATGTTGGCCTGTACTTCTGAGAAGTAGATGCCGAACAATAGGGGGCCAAGGACCGAGCCCTGTGGGACACCACTTGTGACCGGCTTGGAGTCTGACATAGCACCAGCAACTCTAACCCTGTGGGTTCTGTCCTTAAGCCAGTTTGCAACCCATCTTGTGACATAAGGGTTTACATTTAAGCTGGTAAGTTTTTTTACAATACCCGAGTGGGGTATTGTGTCGAAAGCCTTTGCAAGGTCAAGGTAGGCTGTATGGACTGCCTTTCCCTCATCAATGGCCTTGGTGACTGTTTCGAAGAAGTCGACCAAGTTCAAAAGGCATGATCTTCCCTTGACGAAGCCAAACTGGGTCGGGTCCAATGTCTGCAAGTCCCCTATATCTTTGTTTATGAGCTCCATTATGATCCTCTCCATAGCTTTGCAGACTAGACTTGTTAAGCTTATGGGGCGGTAATTACCAGGGTCCGTAGAGGCACCACCTTTGTGGAGTGGGACCACAGTTGCCGTCGCCACTCCTTGGGCACGTATCCTGTGGTAAGGCTGAGATTAAACAGCTGCCTTATGTGCGGGTTTAATTCCTCATTTAGCTCGTGTAGCACACAGCTGGGGACACCATCCGGTCCCATTGATGCTGTGTTTTTAGCTTTAGAGAGCAGCTTTCACCTGCGCATTTGAGATGTCTGGGAGGCTACACTCCGCTGGGATAGTTATCTCTCCTTTAGGGGAGGGGGGTGATGTTTGCACTGAACCTGTCTGCCAGTATGTTGGCAATGTCTGTGGGTTCAGTGATTTTTGTATCATTTTGGACTAATTCTGAGTATATCTGGGAGTTTCCACCCAGGTTCCTAACATAGCTGAAAAAGGCCTTATGATTGTCCTTTGAATCCATGGCAATTTTTCTCTCAAAATTGGCCTTAGTTGATTTTATGAGTGCTCGTATTTTTTACTAATAATGATCAGGGGTGACTTCCCTTTTATGGATTTTGTTCTATCATGTAATAGCTTTCTCCTCTTATTGTAAAGTTTGTTAATGGCTGGGGTCCACCAGACTGGACGTTTGCCCTTTGTGGAAAGAGTCTTGATTTTATTTGGGATTGCCTGATCCATGCAGTCCTGGAGGTGTTCATAGAAGGCATTTGTAAGGGCTTCCAGCTTGGGTTGTGGTTTCCACTGTCTCAGGGGCCTTGAAGGATACCACACCAGTCTTGAGTAGTGTGAAGTTTGCTTTAGAGAAGTTCTTCACTGTGGTCTTTTTGTTTGGGGTGGGGCGGATGTGGATTTCCAGTGAGATTAGTTTATGATCAGATCTCACCAATGAGGATATACTTCGTGTGGAGCATTTTGTCCCCATGTTTGTGATAATGAGATCTAGTATATTTTCTCCTCTCGTGGGAACAGTGACTAGCTGTTCCATAGCATTTGAATTTATGAACTCCAGGAACCGTTGGGCTAGAAAGTTAGGGCTTGAGTAATGTTCCCAGTCTATATTCGGGTAGTTGAAGTCACCCAATATGATGGTGTTTGGAGATACATTTATACCCTCCAGTGTCTTCAGGAAGGCTGTGTGGTGTTCCTGAGTTTGAGAGGGTGGCCTGTAGCATGCTACAATTTGTAGAGCAGTTTTGCCTATGGCTAGTTGCACCTGGATGGTTTCCGAGCTTAGTGCGTTGCCACCAACCTGGAGGTGTGGGTATCCTTTATGAATATGGATACACCCTCCTTTTGTGGTGTGGTTCGGGTTTTGGGGCGGAATGCATGATATGAGGTAAAACCTAATAGTGCCGGGTGCTCTCAGGAGCCTTGAACCAGGTTTCAGTTACAGCACAGACATCGATGTTCTCCATACTGAGAAGGGCCTCGAGTGCGTGCATTTTGAGATTTAGACTTCTGGCATTGAGCAGCATTACCCTCAGTTTCTTCCCATTTTGTTTTCTAGGGTGGTAGGTTTAGAATTTGAGCCTTGCCTAAAAAGGCACTATAGGGGTGGCAAGAGCCTTAGCCAATATCCGAATCCCAGGGTGACAGGTGCAAGCCGCCCTTGGCAGCGTGGCTTGTCAAGCATGTCATCCCAGGCAGACAGACACTGGATCCCCTTTGAATGACACCAGACATTAAGCCAATTGTTAAAGCTGATCATCTTGTCTCTATATTGTGGCATCATTCTTGGTGAAGGAAGGATACTGCTCAGGGTTAGGGTCATACCTGCCTGGGCTACATAATCAGAGAGCTCCTCTGTCTCTTTTCATGTAGTCCAGGGAGGTACGTCTCAGGTCGTTCACACCAGCATGGACAATGACTGTGTCATATTTGTACTTGCCGTGGAGTGACCCGAGTGCTTGTGTTATGTGGCGGATTCTAGCGCCCGATAGGCAGCTTACTGTGATCCTCTCCTTGTTCAGCCTGGTGAGTGGGACGTCAGTGTGTCTGACTATGGAGTCACCTATGACAAGTATGTTTGGTGTTGTATTTGGCTTTAAGGGCTGTGACTGCTTTGCACACTGCTTTTGTGGTTTATGTGTTGCTTGTGGGGTGTCTTGAGGTAGCAGTTGTTTGGGTGTCTGCTTTGGAGGCCTCTTCTGTTTAGGTAAATTTTTACTCAGAGCCTCCGAGTATGTCTTTGTGTGTTTATGTGTTTGATTCAGTGGTGTGGTAGCATTATGTGAGGCTGGTTTTGTGGTGTGTGTAGTTGCCTTCTCCTCCTGTCTGGTCTTGCCAGTCCTGAGTTGAGAGAGCTCAGCCTCCAGTTTGGCTAAATAGCTGCATCTCTCGCAAGTATTTGTGTTATGTGGGAGGAGGAGAGGGTTGTCTGTGTACATGAGGCAGTTATAACATTGCCTCAAGATTCCCAGATTCACCAGCTGGACCGGAGAGGAGATTGACTACTGACCTTTGGACATGCTAGAATAATATTGGGAATTCCTTAATAATTGAAAACAAGGGCCAGTGGGGAGTGAGGGTGTTTTTGTTATTGATTGTGCAGTGGGCCAGTAAGAGAAGATTTATTTTTCATTTGCATTTTATTTTTTTCCTCTGTTTTTCACTTTTTGTTGTAAGAAAGAGATAGCTTGTAGATAAGATTTACTAGAGTGTTCATCTGTAATTTATTGATCTTTGTTGAAAAGAGGTGGATCTGTGAGCGATAGAAAGGATTTCCAGCTTTTGTGTGACTTTCATAACTTGTTGTGTCTTTCGGCTTTACCCGATTAGGGGTCCCCACAGCAGAACTCCGGTCCGCTAATGATTGGCAGTAGATTTTTACATGCCGAGTTGCCAGCTCTGACGCACAACCTTCAATGAAGGTACGCCCATTCACGCATGTCTCCACACAGAAGACGCTCTAGCTGAGACTCGAACAGGACAATGTCTTACTGTGAGGCGACAACGCTACCGCAGCACCACCACCGCAGTATACTTGTGACTTTCATAACTACTATGGTCAAATCAGTGGCTTTAATATCTAGCTGTATATTGTTTGTGTGATTTAAAATCTCTTTGAATCATTTATTTTCGAATTCTTTATTAATTTGCAGCTGACATTCTTTAAATGAGTATGCCATTTAATGATTTGCTAGAGTATATATTTAAAGTCAACACTTGATACACTCTGGTGATGTGTGTTCCTCTTGTCAAAAGCTAGATGTTTACCATTATTGAATACTGCACTTGTGCAATTGGCACTGCTTGAAGAACTGTTGATGTCCTTCTATTCCTATGTTGCAGTATTCTAGGTGTGGGATTTTCTGCCTTCAGGCGACTCGTATGTCGGCTTCTGTACAAAAGCTTCAGCTTGACTGCTTTAGTATGCATGGGACGTTACATGTAGGGCCATAAACCAGGGGCTTTAAATGTGACATCTGCACGCACAATCCTCACAACTTTTCAGTCACAGACGACATTCGTATCGTACGATCGCCTCTTCACAGACATTGCATCTTAACGATAAGTAGCCCATTGGGTTTCAAATTTTCTTATGTTTGATGATAGTTCTAGCTAATGCTTGGTTGTTGTAGCCTTTAGCTGATGTCAGGAAAAAAGGGAAAGTGCCAATGTGAGTGGCAGATACCCCATAAGGACGCCCATGATAGGTGTGTTTTTTTGCCTAGGCCGGGAACACGATCACTCCCTGTGCTATTTGTCAATCATTTGTGCCCAAGACATTGTGCAGCTGGTTAGCACCATTAAATCTCTATCTTGAGAACCAACGCCTCAAACAGTTAGCCTTTAGGATGGATCCGGCATCGGAGGCTGCACCTGAACCTTTCATGCAAGAAGGCCAAGGTTCCTAGGCCTTCTTCGCCTGCCACTCCGCTTCCCAACGCACCGCCAACTGCCGAACTAGGGGTTGAGATGCCCTCAGAAGATCCATCGACTGCAGCGATGTCCCTCGAGGAAGCCATTTTGCAGCTGACAACCAGCACGTCCTTGGAGCTCACTCAGAGATCGATGCCCATCGAGAGAGAACCAGTTCTGGTGATGCCTCCAGCAGGGATCCAGACCTCGGATGTGCTAATTTCCAGACCTGACGCCAGGCCTCTCTCTACATCCTCTCCAGCAAAAAAGAAGCTGAAAATTAAACATACCTTCACTTCTTCAGAAGTCACACTGGATTGGCAGGCCTTCACTTCTTCTCTCATGCAGGCCTTCATGGCCCTTAAGCCTTCAGCCTCAGCCACCTCCACCCTGCCTCTTCTGAGCCCTAGGCCTGTCTCTGCTTCTTCCCTCCCATCCACGACCCCTCAGGTCAGGGAAGAAAAACATGACTACTCTTCCTCTTCATCAGAGGAGTCCATTTCTTATGTTTCCCAGACTGCCTCCCCCCATGAATATTACTCTCTGGATGAGAAATATGTGGAGGGGGACTCTCCCTTGAGGACATTACCTTTGGTGAGACCATCACCAAGATGAAGGATTACTTTAAATGGAATACTTCCCAAATGACAGACACCCAAAAAAGGTACTTTGAACTGCTGCAAGTGGAATCACCCTCCCCTTCTGCAGTTCCCCCTGTTCTGCCTGCTTACTTGGATGCCTTCAATGCGGCTTCTAAGGACCCTGATTCCCAGCCTCCAGCCCCTAAGCATCCTGATCATTTATATAAAGTACCAGAAGAGACCGTAAATTCTTAGTTAAGCCACCCTTGGCGGACCCAGCTGTTATTGCCACCACAGCAGATAAGCAATCTAGACTGCTGCCATCCGTCTCCCTGCTACCCACTGACAAAGACAGTAAGTACATAGATAGGATGGGGAAGAAAGTGTACACTTCTGCTTTAGCTTTCAGAGCCATAAATTATCAGACCCACATGACCAAGTATGCATTAGACTTGGTCTCTCAAGCCTCCTCCATGTTGGCTTCCCTGCCTGATAGTCCTAGCAAGACAGACATCTAATTCAAACTTTCCTTGGCCCATCAGGTAGCCAGGCACTCCATCCGGTGTAGCTGTGATGCTGCAGAAGCATCCGTCAGGTCAGCAGCATTTGCTTCAGCCCTCAGGAGGTACTCATGACTAAGACTCCAGAACCTCCCCGAGGACTTCAATGCCAAAATCCTGGACGCCCCTCTGGGCCACAATGTGCTTTTTGGAAAACAATCCCCTGACTTTTTTAAAAATCTACAAGAAAAAAGTAAAGAACTCCAGGATATTAAGCACCTGCTGGTGTCGCCCATACCCAAATATTATAGGAACTACCCTGCTAAAGCCACCTTTGTAAGACGTACTCCACAGTCCTCTTCCAGGTCCAGGAGAGGGGCTAGAAGACCTACTACTTCCAGATCCTCTGCTCCACCACAGTAACCCAGGCAGACCTTTCAGGACAGAGGAGGCCCCAGTAATGCATGACTGCCTTGCCCACCTCCCCTCTTAGCCCACCTTTCCCACTGTCTCCCCCTTTGGCAATCCATCACTTCAGACCAGTGGTTCTTAAACATAAGCCAAAAGGGTACTTCCTATCCTGGAAAGTGAAGCCACCCAGAAGAGGCATCCCTTCCCTCCAAAAAACCTGACCCATCTCATGTCACAAGTTCTGGCAGACCCATCTCATGTCACAAGTTCTGGCAGATCTTCTAAAGCTAGGCACCATAGAAACTGTTCCTCCAGGACAAGGAGGAAAAGGGTTTTACTCCCGTCTCTTCCTGGTCCCCAAAAAAGATGGACCCTGGAGACCCATCTTAGATCTGTCCTTTTTAAACCTACATCTTCAGGTACCCTCTTCCAACATGCTCTCTCTCCTCACACTGCTGCATCTCATTCCAGCCAAGGCATTCATGGTCACCCTAGACCTAAAGGAAGCCTACCTGCACATACCCATCAGGAGTTACCATAGACATTTCCTGCATTTCTCTGGCCCTTCCTCTCATTTCCAATTTACTGCATTGCCCTTTGGTTTATTCACAGCCCCCAGGGTCTTTACAAAGTGCCTAGCCCAGCCATTGCCTTCTGCAGAACTCTGGGGATACAGATCTACCCTTATCTGGATGACATCCTTATTCTGGCAGAGTCCAGGGATGCTCTTTTAAAGCATCTACATTTCACCATGTCCCTTCTGCAGAACCTAGGATTCACCATCAACCTCCCCAAATCCTCTATGAACCCAAGCCAGGACAAGATTTTCCTCGGCTGCAGAATCAAAACAGACTCAATGAAGGCTTTTCTACCTCAGGACAAGGTTCTGTCTTTAATGTCCCACTTCCAGGAAGCTCTACTATCCTGAAAGGTGATGGCAAGACGTTTTCTTCGTCTCCTGGGTTTAATGGCAGCAACCATCCGCATGCTACCACTGGCAAGAATACACATGCGCAAGCTGCAGTGGTTCCTGAAGAATACCTGGTCTCAGCACCTACATACCCTAGAGCAGGCCGTCCCCCTCCTTCCCTATCTGAAAACATAAATCAACTGGTGGATCCAGCAAGTGCAGTTGAACCCAGGGCTCCCACTACAGCCCCCCCCCAACCCAAGTTATGCATACAGATGCCTCATGTTCAGGTTGGGGAGCAACTCTGGCCTCTTAAGATTCAAGAAAAATGGCATTCCTTTCTTCAGGCCAAACACATCAACATCAGGGAAATAACATCAGTTTTCTTAGCTCTACAGACCTTCTCCCCACTTCTGGTTCCAGGGGTGTCCAGATTGTCACCAACAACACCACGGTGATGTGGTACCTGATCAAGCAGGGAGGAACAAAGGCCTATCAGCTGTGCAGTCTATCCCTGCTATAGGGCTTAGCCTCCCGGCTCAACTTAGTCCTGCAGGTGGTCTACACCCCCTCACAGGACAACAAAAAGCAGATCTCTTGAGCAGGACCTCCTCGCCTCAGCACAAATGGATGCTGATCAGGGAGGTCTTCTTAGATGTAGTCCATCGGTGGGGTTCTCCACAAGTAGACCTGTTTGCCTCCCCCCGGAACAGGCAGTTGCAGATCTTTTGCTCAAAAACCTGTTCCCCTCTAGCATGGAGAGTGGATGCTTTCAGCATCTCTTGGGAGGGTAAGTTCCTATATGTCTTCCCCCCTTTCCCACTGATTCAGAAAGTCCTCCTGAAAATTCAGAAGGACAAACCAAAAGTCTTGTTAGTGACTCCCTACTGGCCGAAGCAGCACTGGTTCCCCCTACTTCACAAACTAGCCAAGGGCAGTCGCTTCAAGTTACCCTACAAGGTGGACCTACTGTCACCAGACAAAGGAACTCTCCTATACCCACAGATACAGATGTTGTCTCTGACTCTGTGGCTGATAAACTTTTGATCCCTTTCATACACCACTACTCGGAGAACATGCTTTCAGTCCTAGGGGGAGGCAAGGAAACCTACCACCAGAAAATCTTACCTGGCTAAATGGAAATGATTTGCAAAATGGTGTCTGCAAAAGGGGAGGGATCCCAACTCCACCGAGGTTCCCTAGTTCTAAACTACTTGTGTCAATTGATAAAAAGTGACCTTTCTTATTCTTCTGTAAAAGTACACCTCTCAGCCATTTCAGCTTGCCTGCCTCTGGAACCCCTCTTGCTGGCCAGGCTTGAAGGGGTCTTGCACATGAGACCACCTAGGAAACCTATCCCTCCACCTTGGGACCTTAACTACATCTTAGCGAATTTAGCCCAACATCCCTTTGAACCTGCCAGGCCTTCCTCCTTGCAGATGTGTACATGGAAAATGGTCCTGCTGGTGGCTATCACTTCAGCCAGAAGAGTGTCAGAATTGTAGGCTTTAATGGACTGTCCCCCCCTACACTGTCTTCCACAAAGATAGGGTTCCTTGCGAACCAGCCCCTCTTTTATGCCTAAAGTGGTCAATGATCTCTCTCTTAACCAATGCATTCATCTGCCCACCTTTTTTTCCTTCAGCCACTAATGAAGGGGAGAGGATACTGCACTCCCTGGATGTGCACAGACAACTTAGATTTTACCTGGACAAGACCAAGGCCATCAGAAAGACTAACCATCTCTTTGTCTCCTTCCACCCCAGTGCCCTGGGCAAGGGAGTCTCCAAGCAAACCATTGCATGCTGGATCAGGAAAGCTATTTGCTTCTGCTACTGTCACCACGGAAAGGAACCCCCAAGGGGAATCAAGGCCCATTCCACTAGAGCTGTGGCCACCTCAAGGGCTTCATGAAAGGCCTAGACACAGCATCCATTTTGGAAGCAGCCACCTGGGCCACCATTCACACCTTCACCTAGCATTACAAATTGGACCAAGTTTCCAGAGCTAGGACCCAGGGCAATCCTGCAGGGTCTTGTAGAACCCTCTGCATCTACCACCAACCCATCATCCTCTTAAGCTGTGGTACGCTCTCACACCTAGAATACTGCAACATAGGAATAGGAGGACATAGAATAGTTGTGTAAAATCTTACAATAACCATAGATGTCCTTCTCTTCCATGTTGCAGTTTTCCTTCCTGCCCACCAGTCCCCCCAGGTCTTAAACCTTTCCTGTACTACTTACATTTCAGTAAGTCTCCAAGTCACACACCTGTAAACAACTGGCATACCTCCTGCTGGGCCTTATTCTCTGCCTGCAGGTCTTCAAGTTCTGAGGATTGTGTGTGCAGACGTCACATTTAAGTCCCCTGGTTTATGGCCCTACGTGTAATGTCCCATGCACAATACAGCAGCCAAGCTGAAGCTTTTGTATAGAAGCCGACCCGAGGGCAGGAAATCCCACACCTAGAATACTGCAACATGGAAGAGGGCATCTGTGGTTATGGTAAGATTTTACAGAACTATTCTTTTTATATATATTAATGACTGGACTGATGAAATCAATAATGTTAGGCAAAGAGCAAATAGAGCACATTTAGGAAAGGAAGTGTTTATTGTGAATAGAGTTTACTCAACCCCTGTTGAACAGGATAGTACCATTCTCAACTCTGGAATTCTAGGTACAAGTATTACACAATCTGAGGATTCCGAGCATGTTAAAGAAAATGCTAAAAGAAATAAAGGAAGAGGTTCATGCCAAATAGCAAGGAAGAAAAAGAAACTGATTGTCTTTAAAGTAAAGAGAGTACCTGTAAAAATAGTAACCGGGGCTTCAATGTACCAGAAACAGACCAGGTTAATGTTTGTATAAAAATAAGAGGAAAAAGAGATTGACAAAGTGGCTCAAGCTGTGGATGTGCACGGTCAGCTGGATGAGATTTGTGTGTTGCAAATGAAATACACAGTGAAAGTACTGGATTAGTATGACTAATGGTGGTGAAGATCAGTCCTTTCTAACAACTGATAGACCAGGTTATTACTGAATTACAAGTTGAATTTTTTTCAGATCTGGTCAGAAAAGAAATTCTTATTATTGGAGATTCAATTATTAGAGGAACTGATACTTTAATTTGTGGACAAGATAATGAACATCAAATAGCGTTATGCTTGCCAGGAGTACAAATAGATGAAATGTGAGAAAGGCTTTAGAACACCTTAATGTAAAGAAGTATGGATCTGTTTTTATTCATGTTGTTACAGTTTATCTTATTCAGAAGGGCTGTGTTAGTAGTCAACTTACAGCCCTCTTATACAATGTAGCTTCTAAAGGCTTTAGGATTTATTTTTCACAAATCACATATAGAAAAGAGAGTCAGGTCACCAAGATTGAAAAGATTTTTTTGTGTAAGTACTACGTGAAAAAAATGTCCTCTTTAAAAAAAAAAAATGGGAATATGTACAGCATTTGAGCTCAATTCGGGGCATACAGGATGGCGTGCACTTGTCAAGAACAGGGAAGACCATTTTCTGCAGGAGGTATTTCGCAATATTGGGCAAACATACAGCAGGATTTTTGCCAGGTTGAAAATGTAACAGTTCGCAGGTGGTAACATTTGATTCATTGTAAAAATGTGACCTCTCCCAGTGAACAGGATAAACCAAAAACACAGCAGTGCCACAAAGAACAGAGCTAGACGCCAGATATTTTTAAGCGCTTTTGTTCGGTTTAATAATCGAACTTCATCAGAAAACAAATACCCTTACAAAACCACCACTTTTATATCAAAAAAGACATCATGTGACAGTGTAGACCAATAAATGTTTCCAAAATAAAAAAAAATCTAATTAAAACTAATTAAAGAAGCACCTTTGTAAAAAACAGATGTAAAACTATGTGTGCAAAACAAAGTCATATGTATGCATACATGTACAAAAAATGTACAATCATAAATACACATTCAAATAAACTTTGTTTGATGCATCTGTGATGGCTGCTAATGCTAGGAGGTTAATGTTTTTTATTGGAAAAATTGCTACAGTCCTGTAAGACTAATCTTATTATTTGTTATACATGGTTGAAGAATAATGACTGGAAACCAGTTCTGTCAGGGTATAAATGTTTTTACTCTAACAGACATTCTAACAAAAAATCAAGTGGAGGTGTTACGAGACCTGTGATTATTACATGTTCTATGATAATACCAATACTGTGGCTTGTGCATCTGTGAAAGTAAAGACAAACCTGGAACATATAGCAATTGTTGGAGCATATAGACCTCCAAAGTCAAGTGCTGATGGCCTACAGGAATTCATACATTTCTTGCATGAAACGCAGGAGGGACTGAAAATAATGGCTGGGGACTTAAATTTACCAGAAACAGGCCGGTGTAATATTGATTCAGCAACTTTAGTAAGGAAATTATTTATAGCTTATGTTCAAGAGCAACAGTTGCTTCAAATTGTAAAAAAGCCATCCAGGGAACGGAACAAAAACTAGACATTGTTTGCGTTCTTAAAGAAATTACTTTTACTTCATGTCACGTTTTACCACCATTGATGTGCAGTGATCATGGGGTTATAAAGGTAAATTTGTTGCTAGATAATTCTACCAAATTAAAATGTAAACCAATGCACAAAAGATTAATAACAAATTCTATGGAAAGAAGACAGTCAGTAGATAAAACTAATTGGAGTCATTTGTTCAATGGAAAAACTGCAGAAGGAATGTGGAAAGTTTTGAAACAGAAATTGTTTGAATGCAAAAGATTAAAAAATGTATTGACTCAGGAGAATATATTTCCATAAGATCAAGATACTTGATTAAGGTGAGAGACAGAAAAGGAAAAGAGGTTGAAAAACAACTTTGAAAACTGAAATAAACAAGCTGGACAGACAGATTAAACACAGTGCGAGACAAGATTAAGAAAAATGTGAAGAAAATGTATATAAATATATTGAACATAATAGGAAAACATTTTATTGATAAATAAGATATAGGAGTAAAGTCATACAAATTTAATAAAATGTTTGTAGATTGTGAAATGTATCCTCAGACACACGTTAGAGATATATATTTACAAAATCTTATGCAAAGCAGTTTGAATCCGCAAAAAGAGTGATAAATTGTCCTAGTGACATCCAGGTAAGCTCAGATACTGAAATCAAATTAGATTATATTGGAAAACAACTAAACAAACTGGATCCAGATGAAGCAGAAGGAGGAGAAGACATTGGTAATAACCTGAGAACACATCAGCATGAACTTACAGTACCAGTATATCTGTTATTAGGCCATGTAAATATGGGGAGATTTCTCATGATTAGAGACATGCACTTGTTAAACCTGTCGTTAGGGAAAGGGAAGCTGGACGAAACCCAGAGTTATACAGACCCATATGTTTACTTTCGTGTAGAAGGTTATATTTGCTAAATTGTCAGAACTGGAAAGGTTGAAACTTGAAAACATATATTGGTATGCATATTGTGAAACTAGATCTATTACCACCTGTAACATGATGTTTGTTTTATCACAATATAATAGCTATAAATGAAAACTCTTGCTGTGATGTAATTTATGTAGATTTAACTTCAGCATTTGATAGGGTAATAAATAAAGCACTGATCAATAAATTAGAACTAGGTATTGATATATTCCTGATAAGATGGATAGCTGCATGGCTTACACATAGGACATGACAAGTATCATACAGCAGTTCGACAGTTGGAATTCGAAGTTACAGTCAGGGTTGCTGACAGGGCTGTATTCTAGGCCCGTACTTGTTTAGATTGCATCTTTCAGCTCAGTCTTTTTCATCTGAGGTATTCTTACTGTGTCTGTATGCAGATGACTTGAAAATAAGTAAACTGATTACATGTGTTACAGATAGGGCATGCTTGCAAAAGAACTAGACTAAATTGACCATTTGGGCACAGAAGAATAGTATGCTGATAAATGCATCAAAAACTAAGCATATGAGATTTGGGAGACATAAATTGAAAGGTGAATACATAGTACAGCTTACAGAGATCAAAACTGTAGATTCATTTAAGGACCTGGTTATATGGGTAGATCCAGCTTTGAGTTTTTTCTAGTCATAGCAACTAATTGGTTAATGATAGTTGCACAACAATAAGTTGCATAAAAAGATTTATAAAGTATAGGAAATCAGAAATGATGAAGTCATTATTTGTTAGATTAGACCCATACTTGATTATGGAGTAACAATATGGAAACCTTTTAAGAAAACAAGCATGAGTAATCTTGGAAGAGTACAGCAGAAATATACCAAGGGCATCCATGGATGTGAAAATGTGTTATGAAAGACTAAAAATATCTGAACTTGTAGTGTGTGATATAAAATTCTAAGTGGATACCTTAATCAGGTATTTATTTATTTAACATTTGTTAATTGGGAAAGTCCGACTTGGAACGAAACCTATTTTCAGCGAAGGCCCGGGGAAAAATGCTCCAGACGCATGTCTTTGAACGTGGGGGGAAACCGGAGCACCCAGAGAAAACCCACATGAATTCAGGGAGGACATGCAGACTCCACACAGAAGGCACTCCAGTGAAGAATTGAACTAGAGAACCTCTTGCTTTGAGGTGACAACACTACCGCTGCACCACTGCACCGTCCAGTATAGGGCATTTACAGACATCTACCTCTGGGAATGTTTGGAGTTATCAAAAAGTAGAGAATCATCAGACAACCTATGTAGAAGATTCTGTACTGATTGAGAGAGTAGCTGATACATGGAATAGACTAACAAATTGCATTAAAGCAAGCCCTAGTTTATATATTTTTAAGAACAGCCTGGGCACGTTATGGGAGCAACAATTTTGAAATATAGGCAGACTAGAGTGGCATATTATTGTACATGGTTTAAATATTTATATAGATGTATAATATTAAAATTGCCACTAAAAACTAAAAATAAATACAGCTATATTTTTTTAATTATGTCAGGAAGTTAAGAACGAACTTCCAACAGTGTTCAGCGCTGGTACACAGTAATACTGTACACACTGACGTAAAATAAATGGCTAAAACCTAGCTGACAAATTTAGTGCAAATCGTATTCTACCCACAGTTGTAGCTATTCCACAGCTTCTACAATCCCAGCTAACCCTGTTAATTACTGTAGAATAAGTTTTCTCAGCCTTCTGAAAATCTAACACCACCTCATCCATGGGCACTGATAATATACCAGGTTTCCTGACTGTCATTGCCAGTGTGGAGTATCTGAATCCCTACTTAACCTCCTTAAGATTCTACACTGGCTGTATTCCTGAAGCCTAGAACACAGCCATTGTAATTATGTTACAGCAGGGTGACCCAGTCACAGACCTGGATACTAGCCTGATATCTAAAGCTGTAGGAATGTATTATCTCATATCTCATTAATCTGCACATTGAAAATTGCTTAACCCTGGACACCCTGTCAGTTCAGCTTTGTCAAAGGAAGGTCCTGTTTCTTTAACCTCATTAATTTCTTTGAAAAAAGGAATTGAAGCCGTAGATAACAATTATGCAGTATATACATCATATCTGGACCTAGCCATGGCCTTTGACACTATTCTGCTTGCAAGCATTATTGACAGACTTGTAAATCTGAATGCATATCCTTATGTTGTATGCTTAATAGCTGGATGTCCTTCAAGGATGCATCTGCAGTCTTTACAAATGGGTTGTCCTGTCGTCAGGCAGCCCTTCGGTCGGCCGGATTCCAAAGTCTGGGTCTGGCTTCAGCTGGTGTCGCACTTCACCCGACGTCATTGCGGCAGTTATTCGGGTATAAAGGCATCAGCCGACGCCATTTTCCCCAGTCTTTCTTGCCGCGTGGCGCCCGAAGCAGAAGCTGTTCGCAAGTGCCGCGCCATTTTCCCCAGTCTTTCTTGCCGGGTGGCGCCCGAAGCAGAAGCTGTTCGCAAGTGCCGGTCGGTCAGATCCAGAGATTACTACTACCGAATACTACTTCGAAGACTTCTATAAAGCTAAGTACCCCGTTGGGGACTCTTTCTTGCCTCAGCCGATGTCAGAGAAAGTTAATAACTGTTTATCTTGTGGGAAACAAATACCTCATAAAGATTTCCACTCCTATTGCATGCATTGTTTAGGCCCAGACCACGACGTAGCAGCTTGTCTAGCCTGTGCTTCTTTTAACCGACGGACGCTTAGACGTCGATCGGACTTTGCTGAACAGATTTTCGGCTCCGATTTTGCCTACATTATGCCGTCGGATCCTCCGACTACGCAAATAACCAAAAAACGCAAAGAAAAGGACCGACACTCGCGGTCCGCGGTTTCGGCCGAAACCGCGGTTAAGCAAACCACGAGTGTCTCTGTTTCAGCTGAAACCGAGCAAGCGGTTCTTTCTTCAGCCGATAACTTGCCTTCTACCGAGGCCTCTTCTAACCTGGTAGAAACGGCTTCTGAAATCCAACCTTCTGTTGCGGTTTCACAGGATTTATCAGACACCATTCCCCTGGATATTTCTACCCAGCACCAGCTCCCATATGCTTTCTTTGGCTGAGGATCTCATCTCTTTAATTCGTGGAGCCCAGCCTCATCCAGACAGGGCCTCTCTCCCTCCTCCAGAAAAGAGGCCTAGAGCAGAGCCCCCTGAGCCAGTATCCACAGATGATTCCTCTGATGACTCAGAACATACAGACCCTCCTGAGGCTTCTTATTCTCCTTACGAAGACTCTGATGCTGAGGAGTCCATCCCTTCAGCCTCTCCTCCTGAGGAATTTTCCTTTGGGGAAACCTTGCATGCTATGAGGGAACAATTTCAGTGGCAGGGCCAAGATTTCTCAGACTCTAGAAAAAGGCTTAGGACCTTTCTACATTTGCCACAGCATAGGCCTTTATCTATACCTCCAGTTCTTTCTGTTGTTGATGATGCATTTAATGATGCTTGCACTGCTCCTGATTCTTTACCTCCGGCTCCTGCCAAGCCCGATAGGTACTACAGGGTCCCGGACACTCATCACCACTTATATAAGGCTCCTTTTGCAGATCCAGAGACTATCTCCCAGGGTCCTAAAGCTGTAGCAGCTACTTCTTCTAAAAACCCCCTCCCCTCTGAAAGGGAATCCAGGTCCTTAGAGAGATGGGGTAAAAAAAGTTTACACCTCTGCTACTTTGTCAGCTAGAGCTTTGAACTGCCAATTTCATATGATTCAATATCAAGAGTTTATGCTTGACCAGTTGACTAAAAAGCTGTCCTCTGAAGAATCTTTAGATAAAAAGTATGTTCAAGAAATGGTACATAACATACAGCAGGTTAGTAACCATTCTTTAAAATGTGGTTATGATGCACTGGAGGCTTCCTTTAGATCAGCCATGACTGGCACAGTTATCAGGAGGCATGCATGGTTGAAAGAACAGGCATTACCCGACCATGTCAAATCTAAGCTTTTGGATGCACCTATGGACAAGGTCAATTTATTTGGTTCCCCTGCACAGCAGGTACTAAAAAAGATGGAAGAGAAAGCAAAATCTGTGCAAACAGTGAAAGATTTCTTACAAGTTCAAACTCCAAGGTTTAGCAGGAACTGGCCCTCCAAGAATTGGTCCTTTCCGGACTCCTCTAAGGCACAAAGAGGCAGGAATAGGCGCTCTAGAGGCAGAAACCAATCCAGGGGTGCCTACAGGGGTCGTCAGTGGCAGGGTAACAACCAACGAGGCACGGATACAGCCACCACCACTACAACAACTCAATCACAGTGACTTGGCGGTGGCACCGCCTACCAGGGAACAACTAGAAGCACCCTTAGGCGGAAAGCTAACCTTATTTTCAAGAAACTGGCACTGCATTACAAGAGAAAAACGGATTTTGCAAACTATAGACCAAGGTTACAGATTCCATTTCCATACTCTACCAGAAAAGAGAGGAATGCCAAACCTACCACCTACTCAAAGGACAGAAGCTCTAAAACAAATATCTCAATTATTAAGAATGAGAGCTGTGGAAAAGGTACCATCTATGGAGCAAGGGAAGGGATTTTACTTCAGACTCTTCCTGGTACCAAGAAAAGTAAACAAATGGAGGCCTATTCTAGACCTGTCCGCTTTAAACACATTCCTCATTGTTCCAAAATTCAGAATGCTGACCCTACAGCAGCTTCTTCCCATGCTGGGCAAGGAGTCTTGGCTGGTAACTCTAGATCTCAAGGAGGCATACCTGCACGTCCCCATAAGACCAATTTGCAGAAGATACCTCAGATTTCTTGCAGGATCAGAGCATTATCAATTCTCAGCATTGCCCTTTGGCTTATCTACTGCCCAGAGTGTTCACGAAATGCCTGGCATCAGTAATCGCTCATTGCAGACTTCAGGGATTCAAATCTATCCCTACCTGGACGACTGCCTGATACAAGCGGACAACAAAACAAACTAACAGAAGACTTACAAAGAGTCATCTACCTGCTGCAAGCCCTGGGATATACAGTCAATACAAAAAGTCAAGGCTGATTCCATCCCAAAGAATAACCTTTCTGGGTGCAGAACTGGACACATCAAAACAAATGGCATTTCTAACTACAGAAAAGAAAGAGCAACTTCCTCTCTACTTCTTGGCATTAACAAAGCAGAACCATCTAACTGCAAGAAAAGTGCTACAAGCTCTAGGCTTCATGGCATCCTGCATAATACTGGTCCCTCATGCCAGGCTGCATATGAGAAAGCTACAGTGGTACCTAAAGAATTTGTGGTCCCAGCACAAGCACAGCCTAGAAACCAAAATTCCAATGATCCCATGCCTGAAGCAAGAGTTCCTATGGTGGGCTCAGGCCTGCCAATCAAACACAGGATTGCCCTTCTGCAAAAGTCAAGCAAGACAAACCATCACGACAGATGCCTCAGACCTCGGTTGGGGGGGCACACATGATGGGCAAGTGCATTCAAGGCCTATGGACTCAAGACCAGCTGCATCTGCACATAAATCTAAAAGAAATGATGGCAGTAAAATTGGCAATCCAGGCATTCAGACCTTTTCTCCAAGAAGGCCAGTTGATGATAAGGACAGACAACACCACAGTTATGTGGTACATCAACAAACAGGGAGGCACACACTCATACCCTCTATGCCGGCTGGCACTGGACCTATGGGATGTGGCTCTGAGCTACAACATTCAGTTACAGGCAATTTATGTACCAGGGAAGGAAAACATTCTAGCAGACATATTAAGCAGAACTACAACAGATGCCCACGAATGGATGCTGCGTCCGGACATCTTCAAAACCATCACAAGAGAATGGGGATTACCACAAATAGACTTGTTTGCATCCCCATTCAATCACCAGTTGAAGAAATTCTGCACAAGGACTTACCACCCACTTGCTTGGAAGGTGGACTCCCTATCTTTCAGTTGGAAAAGCCTGACAGCATACGCATTCCCACCACTTCCTTTGATGCACAAGGTGCTTCTGAAGATCAAAGAGGAACGTCCGAGGATCATTCTGATAGCCCCAGACTGGCCAAGACAACATTGGTATTCACTGCTGAGGAGCATGTCCCGGGAACAAATATGGACACTGCCCCTGATCCCATTACTGCTAACACAGAACAACTACAACATCCTGCATCCAAACCTAAAAACTCTGCAGCTAACTGCCTGGAACATTACATAACAGCAATTAACCCAAATTTATCCCAAAGGGTTAAAGACATAATCCTGGAGGCTCGTAGACCTTCAACAAGAAAGAATTATGCAGCAAAATGGAAAAGATATCTCATCTGGAGTACTGCAAAGGGGCAAGATGTGACACTGGTGAACATAGCCAACATCCTGGAGTACTTGGCGGAGCTCTTCCATACAGGCCTGTCCTACTCTTCCATCAAGATACATGCATCAGCTATTTCAGCAGAATACAGCTTGGATCCTCCTGTCTTCTCGCATCCTCTGCTCAGACAGTTTCTGAGAGGAATTAAAAATGTAAAACCTCCCAGGAAACCTCCATTGCCAGCATGGGACTTGAACTTTGTGATAGAAAAACTGACTCTTCCTCCTTTCGAACCAGCAGCAACAGCAGAATTACAATACTTATCCTGGAAGACTGCTTTCCTGCTGGCAATAACTTCAGCAAGAAGGGTCTCTGAACTACAGGCATTAATGGCAGTGCAACCCTTCCTGATCTTCCATCAAGTTAGAGTGTCCATGAGAACAAATCCTACATTTATGCCTAAGGTGGTATCCAGAGTCTCTTTAAATCAGGCTATCCACCTTCCTACATTCTTCCCCAACCCACAGAACAGGGGAGAAAGGCTCTTACATACCTTGGATGTACACAGACAATTACGCTACTACCTGGACAGGACAAAAAACAATAGAAAAACTGACCAGCTTCTGGTAGCATATGCAACAGGAAAGGAAGGAAAACCAATTTCTAAACAGACAATCTCCAAATGGATAGGAAATTGCATTAGATTTTGTTACTCCTACCATGGAAAGAAAACTCCAGAGAACATCAGGCCTCACTCCACAAGGGCTACAGCCACTACCACAGCTTTCTTACAAGGAGTGGCTACCAAGGACATTATAGAGGCTGCTACTTGGACCTCCGTGCATACATTTGCCAAGCATTATAACTTACCTCTATACTCTAGATCCCGTGCTGGTTTTGCCACTTCTGTTTTGCAAGGGATCCTGACTACACCATAATCTCTTCTCATCTCCTCCTCCCCTAGTTTAGCTATGGTATTCTACCCATTTGTAAAGACTGCAGATGCATCCTTGAAGGACATAGTACAGTTTTGTACCTACCATAAATGTAGATGTCCGAGAGGAATGCATCTGCAGTCAGGATTACCCACCCTCCTTCCCCTCTGAGGTACTCCTAGGGTATTTGCCAATCTTCAGCTAGCTTGGGGGGGATCTATTATGGTGTATTTGTTTGTATATATGTACATGCATACTTATTTTGTGTGTTTGCTCTCTACTATTTGGAATCTTTGGCATTTATCCAAATTTAGCCATCCAAGAGGGCACCTGGCATCTGGGGCAAGAAACACTGAGGAAAATGGCATCGGCTGATGCCGCAATGACGTCGGGTGAAGTGCGACACCAGCCGAAGCCAGACCCAGACTTTGGAATCCGGCCGACCGAAGGGCTGCCTGACGACAGGACAACCCATTTGTAAAGACTGCAGATGCATTCCTCTCGGACATCTACATTTATGGTAGGTACAAAACTGTACTTTGTCTGACAGAACCCACAACTGGTATAAGGACAGTGCTCTCAAAATTAAATGTGGGAAGGTGCCATAGTTTGTTTTGGTAAACGTTTTCACATAACGTATAGGTAACACTTCCCTCCAGTCAGATGCTGTTGTAATGGATCTATGCACTGTTGTTAATTCCTTTTTGTCTGATAATCTGCAGTAGTTCAGAAAGTTTTCTGTCTGGTTTATGTAATTTCCAAAGGCATGTCCACTAGATGCAAAGACGTCTTTAACTCTTCTTTACTCATATCTAATCAACTCCATTCTTGAATACAATGCACTTTTGACATTTAGTTAGTTGTCTAAACATATAACTCTGAGAAATCTCAGAGATTCATAACTAAATCAATTGCATCAAAATCTTAGTTTATCAGGGCATAGTAGCAGCCCTGTCTCTGTACTCAGTCTTGTATAGACTCCCTCATGGAAAGTTATGTCTGACCTTTTGAGCCTTAAAGGATCCAACCCTCTTGGATCTTCTGTTCCTAAACAGAGCTAATGGTACTGCAAATATATGGTTAAAGGAAGTACAAGACACATTTGCATGTTCAATTCACATCCCACTGTATCCCCTCACTCCTGCAACAGAGTTTCACTACATCCCAAGCAGAGTAGCAACCTTTCTGTCTTCGAGGTAAACCTAGGTAATGGCATGGGTAGCCACAAATTCGTTGTTAACTTTCTCAAATCTGGTGAGAACTTTTGAATGCAGATTTTTGATTGTGCTTGTTATTGTCTGCAGACTGAGTATGACATGCCTGTGAGAGGGAATGATGTTTAGGAGGCACAGAGGGAAAATGACTTGGAAAGGGAAAAAATCCAAGGTACCACTGCATGAAATTCAGCCATTCCAAGGATCACAGTTTGTGGTCATTGGAATTTTATCAGGCACACAGCAAGAGGTGTTCCTATGGTTTTGAATTCCAAATTGCATATGAAGATTCGGCATTACTTGAGGAGTCTTTGTAACCATGTACTACATCCTTTGGGCATGGAGACCCTGCTGATCTGCCTTTGATCAAGAAGTTGAGCTTATGGATGTTTGTAGCAGAGCTAAATGGAAGCTTATCATTTGCTGTTTCACCTTCTCAGGTTCTTATGATGGATAGGTTGAGGTGCTTCTTTAGTCGGTGAAAGCAGAGCAACTGAAGATGCCTGACCTGAGGGAGATGAAGTGCCTGAGAGAGGCAGTAGAATGCACATTCTGGGACAGATGAAGAAATGAGGGCATCAAAGCTGAAGCCAAATTAGTCCCAGTTGCAGAGAACATCGGTAAGAGATGATAGTGGTTATGTTACATATGCAAGAAATTAGAACATTATTTTATAAAGACAGGAAGAGAAGGCAAGAGGAGGTGAGAATTTTTAACCAAGAGATTGAGGGGCTATGAGAGAGAAGACCTGAAACAGACTGGTTTAGGACAGTTTCACTGAACTAAGAGAGCTGGGGTTGGATAGCTCAACATCCTGATCCCAACTAATGTGGAACAAAGGGGGTTGCTAATGTAATCGGTGGTGGTACAGACATAACCACAGTCATGGCACATAAGCAAGGTGTGGGTTATGTTCCTGTCAGCTGTATGGGATGGCTGTAAAATTTGGAAGTGTTCCT